>NC_042964.1:27507961-27807961 GCF_901001165.1 Salmo trutta | reverse complement strand
CCTTTTCAGATTACAATCTCTCACTTTTGTTTTTTTGAAAATGAAATAATCTCCAAAATATCGTTATATATAGCCTACCCATTATGGTCAACTATTTCAGCACCGTTTCACGCTGCTCTGAGCATGGAGAAATTAAATTGTTCAATTATATTCCATGATATTCTTAAAATGTATGTGTTGACTGAATATAATCAAGTGATGTCTGCTAAATAATCAAGTTGATGGCACAGTTATATAGCCTCGGCACCTACGTAAAGCTGAGTGACTCACTCATTCATGGCTTTGAATCAAAATAAATACTTGTATTTTTATTTTTTATTTAACTAGGCAAGTCAGTTAAGAACAAATTCTTATTTACAATGACAGCATACCAAAAGGCAAAAGGCCTCCTGCGGGGTTGGGGACTGGGATTAAAAATATAAATAAATTAAATGAAAATATAAGACAAAACACATATCCCGAAAAGAGAGACAACACTACATAAGAGAGACCTAAGACAACAACATAGCATGGCAGCACACATGACGAGTACCAACAATCTTTCTGATAGTCCTTAATAAAGAAATGTTTTGGTTATCCTGACCTGGACACCATGTACAGTATTATAATAGCCCATTATGGGCTATTAGCAGGACAATATACGCTTATCAACACCTCTCTGTATTTTGATACTTTGTGCAAGGCAATTGATCAGCATTAAAAACTTTGTGGATGGGGCCTCCCAAATGGTGCAGCAGTCTAAGACGCTGCATCACAGTGCAAACTGCGTTGCTACATATGCTGGTTTGATACCCGTGCCGGCCACCACCGGGAGACCCATGAGGCGGCTTTTGGTTTCTCTCCCTCTAAAAACAGAAATATATATTTCAAAATAACAAACTGGCTTTATTTACAAATTAGTGAGAATGTCTCACCCCGTGTTCAAGAATGCTTTTTTTCTCGCTCACTCTAGGTTAAATGAAAACAAAATATGCCCCTTAGAGAATAATTTAGAATCCTCCAATCCTCTAAACGTCCTTGAAAAAAATATTTTTCTGGTGGTGAAACTAGCACTAACTAGCATTAATGGTAACAATGGCTGGCAATTAAATAACACTCCATATAATTAATTATATACTGTAGATCTACCATAGGCAACATGAGTATCACTAGTGTTGAGTAATGTGCTGTTAAAAGTGGTGTCGGTCTTATTTATTTAAAAAGCATACTGAAGTTAGAAGCAATAGGATTTGATGCAATAGCCTACCTGCTGTGGTCAACTATTTCAGCACCATTTCACACTGCTCTGAGACAAGCATAGGGACTGGTCTTGATAAATCAAGGAGATTTTTATTTTCACTGAATCTCCATTTGGGTATTGGTTAGACTACAATTAGGGTATGGAAATGTTATGCTCTTAGTACTGTAGCCTAATTCTTAACTTCTCTGGGCTAGCCAGTTGAATCCCGTGGCGCGTTATTCAAATACCTTAGAAATGCTATTACTTCAATTTCTCAAACATATGACTATTTTACACCATTTTAAAGACAAGACTCTCGTTAATCTAACCACACTGTCCGATTTCAAAAAGGCTTTACAACGAAAGCAAAACATTAGATTATGTCAGCAGAGTACCCAGCCATAAATAATCAGACACCCATTTTTCAAGCTAGCATATAATGTCACATTAACCCAAACCACAGCTAAATGCAGCACTAACCTTTGATGATCTTCATCAGATGACAATCTTAGGACATTATGTTATACAATACATGCATGTCTGTTCAATCAAGTTCATATTTATATCAAAAACCAGCTTTTTACATTAGCAGGTGACTAGCATGTGACTAGCATTCCCACCGAACACTTCCAGTGAATTTACTAAATTACTCACGATAAACGTTCACAAAAAACATAACAATTATTTTAAGAATTATAGATACAGAACTCCTCTATGCACTCGATATGTCCGATTTTAAAATAGCTTTTCGGTGAAAGCACATTTTGCAATATTCTAAGTAGATAGCCCGGCATCACAGGGCTAGCTATTTAGACACACAGCAAGTGTAGCACTCACCAAAGTCAGATTTACTATAAGAAAAATGTTATTACCTTTGCTGTTCTTCGTCAGAATGCACTCCCAGGACTTCTACTTCAATAACAAATGTTGGTTTGGTCCCAAATAATCCATTGTTATATCCAAATAGCGCCGTTTTGTTCGTGCGTTCAAGACACTATCCAAAAGGGTAAATAAGGGTTATGAGCACGACGCATTTCGTGACAAAAAATGTCTAAATATTCCATTACCGTACTTTGAAGCATGTCAACCGCTGTTTAAAACCAATTTTTATGCCATTTTTCTCGTAAAAAAGCGATAATATTCCGACCGGGAAATCGTTTTTTAATACAAAGAGAGCGAAAGTAAAAGCATGCTATCCCCTCATGCACGAGCCTCAGTCTGATGGCCCTCTGATAGAGCACTTGCCAAAAGCGCTAGTGTGTTTCAGCCTGGGCCTGGAATTACGTCATTCAGCTTTTTCCCGGGTTCTGAGAGCCTATGGGAGCCGTAGGAAGTGTCACGTCATTCCAGAGATCCCCTGTTTTTGTTAGAGATGATCAAGGAGGGCAAGAAATGGTCAGACAGGCCACTTCCTGTAAGGAATCTTCTCAGGTTTTTGCCTGCCATATGAGTTCTGTTATACTCACAGACACCATTCAAACAGTTTTAGAAACTTTAGGGTGTTTTCTATCCAAAGCCAATAATTATATGCATATTCTAGTTACTGGGCAGGAGTAGTAACCAGATTAATTCGGGTACGTTTTTTATCCGGCCATGCAAATACTGCCCCGTATCCCCAACAGGTTAATCAATCTCATATACGATGGTCTTACAAAAAAGGTTTTAAATTCTCTAGTACAGCCACTATTGAAGGCTATCAAATCCTCCTCATAGATGCCCTCTGGTGGTCAAACTAGCACTAACTAGCATTAATGGTAACCATGGCTGACAATTAAATAACGCTCCATAGAATTATGCGGCAGCCTGCAAGGTGTGCTGCAGTATGATGCAACTTTTAAAGGAGGAACCACTGTTAGTGCTATTTGACCAAGAAGGAGAGTGCTGCATCAGATGACCTGGCCTCCATAATCACCCTACCTCAACCCAATTGAGATGGTTTAGGATGAGTTGGACCGCAGAGTGAAGGAAAAGCAGCCAACAAGTGCTCAGCATATGTGGGAACTCCTTCAAGACTGTTGGAAAAGCATTTAATGTGAAGCTGGTTGAGAGAATGCCAAGAGTGTGCAATGCTGTCATCAAGGCAAAGGGTGGCTGCATATATTTTTCTTTAACACTTTTTTGGTTAAAACATTTCCATTTGAGTTCTTTCATATTTTTGATATCTTCACTTTTATTCTACAATGTAGAAAATAGTCTAAATAAACTTTTGACTGGTACTGTATAGTTACAGTACTTTTACTTAAGTAGGACAATTGGGTACTTTTTCCACCACTGATTTCAGATAAAGATTCAATAAAACAAGTCTCATATATAAGGAAAATGTCTACACTTTTCAGCTGTTTCAAAAACATTGCTCTGCTATTAAGATTTTTACTGTAGGAGCATTTGGCTGCACGAGACAATTCTGCTTACATCCAATGCCTTGGAGGGGGTGACTCTCAAGCAAAGCTCGCCCTGCGACCTCCGGCAGTGGGGTAGGAGACGTGACAAGTTTGCAAGTTTACATTACAGTAAAAGTTCTAGACGAGGGTATTTTCTCGAAACCTCTAGAGCAGGATTATTCAACTCTAATCCTACGAGGTCTGGCGCCTGCTAGTTTTCTGTTCTATCTGATAATTAATTGTACCCACCTGGTGTGCCATGTCTAAATCAGTCCCTAACTAGAGGTGAATAATGCCAACAAGCAGTGGTACTGGCCTTGAGGTCCAGAGTTGAGTTTGAGGGCTCTAGAGAATCTCTCGTAGTGAGAATACAGTCTTAGCCTTAATCACAGCTCTGCTATTCATTTGCAAATTAAGGTACATACATTACAACTTCTTTGATTTATCATGATCAAATGGCCTCTGATAGTGTATTTATTGAGGTAGTTTGTGTGCAGTAAGAGCGTTGATTTTTGCACTTAGGCCCTACTTCAGTCCCAGGTATTATTCAAAACATTTCAGACAATTCTGAGATATTCCAATGTTGCAGACTTCTTTCAAATCATCTTGAATACTAAAATGGCTAATTAGCTTATGTAGTTATCTAGGCCATTCCACATTCTTTTATGTCCGTCGGACATTGTGTTTAAATTGTGTTAACACACTACATGTAACAGTTGGATTACATACATTTACAGTCTGCTCTAACTAAACTACTGTAAACCAAATCCCAATGTTTGCGTCCCACGTAATATTTTATCCAAATTCTATGAAGATTTGAATCCACTTAACCCAAGGATTTCCCAAAGTCGTCACCATTATTGCAAAGCCATATTTATTTTGTTTGGGAAAGTCTGGAGAAATGTAGTTATTTAATATGATTAGTGATTCATTTAAATTTGTCCCCCAGGTTTAAGGTCAGCCCTGTAACTTGAACTGAACTTCCGTTTTAATATAGTAAAATTAAATTAAAAAAACAAAAAAACATTCAATATATAAAAGCCAAATCAAAGTGCAAAAACAGGGGCTGCTTCTACTCTTTTCGGACATTTTCTGGTATTATGTGGTGGAAAACGGAATGCATCGAGCATTCCGTATTTTATTAGCATTGATAGATCGGCTAGAAATGTTTTAACAAGTACAAATATTGTTGTTAAGCTTGCATTCAATCCCCCCTCCCCCGTTGCACACAACAAGCTTTCATTCCCCGTCCCCTTGTCACATGAGGAGTTATGGCTGATTTAAGATTAAATCCTCAACCCTGTTATGTCACTTTTATAGTCACTTCTGGCAATTGTCTCTTCAACCATGTTACTTTGACATCAATTTCTCATCAACCATGTCATTTGCTATAACAGGTTTGACACTTGCGTAACAAATATGTTTCTTAAAAATACAATATTCTTGGCAACTACAACGTTTTTTCCAATACATTTGTGTAGAGAAAAAGGATATTAATAAGCCATTGAGTAGATGTGGAATTCAGATCATTATGAATCCTCTACTTTCAGTACATTTTAAGAGGAGCTGAGCCAAAGAAACAACTTCTATGGTTGAAAATGGCCTATGTGGCATCGATATTAGTGAGAAACGTATTTTATTACAAAAATTGACTATAGTATAATTTTGGTCATAAAGTCAAGTTGTCATGCTGCGTCACGCGGTTGCTAAGCTATTCTTCACGCTCAGGTGGCTGTTTGAGATATTTCAAGGAACACAAAATGGTAGATAACATTGCACACCCACTTCAAACTCATAGTATTTCTTAATGAAAAGCGAGGCGAAATGATTGAGTTCAGCCCCCCTTTAATGGATAGTTGTGGACTGGAGGTCTGTTTTACACATAATACTCCATAATACTTTTACTTTCATCGAGGATGTTTCCATGATCCGTTTCCTGGAATGATCCTGACGTGACATTACATAAGAAGTGGAACCAGAGCTATTGGGATTAGCACGCAGAGTGACTCCAGAAGACGTGCTAATCTCCCTGTGATTATTAGTCATGATATTTAACACTAGTTTAATGAGAGAAGCAGATTATCTGACATTCTTCTGTTCTATCTGCCTCTCTGGGTTGCCTTTAAGAAAGGTACAAAGAATTTAAATGGATTTATTTCAAATCAGGGATTATTCAAAAGATATGGAATAGCGGAGGAAGGTTTTAGCAGTTTAGTCCTGATAAATCTGGACTAAAAGGGAGCTCCAGGTCCTTTTGATAGATAAAATGTTCAGGTGTTGGACCGGAGTCTGGTTGAATGGGTAACACTATCGCGTCTGGAACCATATACTTTCCCCTGTGGCAGATTTGATCCCCAGGTGAGCCCTATGCACTTCTGCTACCTCCAGGGCTGTAGTGGTGCCTGGAGAAGTGGATATACTCAAATATTTCTCAAACTGGCCACCCGTGGAAGGAATGGTGCTCTGTGTGAAACATTCTATGAGAAACAGTCACATGTACTCTGAATGACTAAAAATTAAAATTAGTTTGTTCATTAGGTACACCCATCTGGTACCAGGACAGACCCCCCTTTTCCTCCAAAACAGCCTGAATTATTCGGGGCATGGATTCTACAATGTGTGGCATTCAAACGTTGCTCAATTGGTATCAAGGGACCTAACGTGTGCCAGGAAAACATTCTCCACACCATTTCATCTACGCCGCCAGCCGGCACCATTGACATCAGGCAGGATGGGGCCATGGACTCATGCTGCTTATGCCAAATCCTGACTCTGCCATGAGCATGATGCAACAGGGACCAGGAATCGTCAAGACCAGGCAATGTTTTTCCACTCCTCAATTGTCCACTGTTGGTGATCGCGTGTCCCCTGGAAACCCACTTCTTATTTTAATCAATCAAATTCAATCAAATGTATTTATGAAGCCCTTTTTACATCAGCAGATGTCACAAAGTGCTATACAAAAACCCAGCCTAAAACCCCAAACAGCAAGCAATGCAGATGTAGAAGCAGGGTGGCTAGGAAAAACTCCCTAGAAAGGAACCTAGGAATAAACCTAGAGAGGAACCAGGCTCTGAGGGGGTGGCCAGTCCTCTTCTGGCTGTGTCGGGTGGAGATTATAAGAGTACAAGGCCATTCAAAGCCAGATTGTTCTTCAAGATGTTCAAACATTCATAGATGACCAACAGGGTCAAATAATAGTCAGTGGTTGTAGAGGGTGCAACAAGTCAGCACCTCAGGAGAAATGTCAGTTCGCTTTTCATAGCTGAGCATTCAGAGGTCGAGACAGCAGGTGCGGTAGAGCAAGAGAGAGTCGAAAACAACAGGTCCGGGACAAGGTAGCATGTCCGGTGAACAGGTTCCTTAGCCACAGTCAGAACAGTTCCAACTGGAGCAGGTGGACTAGGGACAGCCAGGAGTCACCAGGCCAGGTAGTCCTGAGGCATGATCCTAGGGCTCAGGTCCTCCGGGAGGGAGAGCTGATAGGAGTTGAGCCCGGTGTGGTTGTGTGCTGCAATAGCCCATCCGTGACAAGGACCGGCAAGTTGTACGTTCCAAGATGCTGTACTGGACCGTTATTTGCCTGTTTGTGGCTCAGCTGTTAGCTTGCACGATTCTTGCCATTCTCTTTCGACCCATTCTATCATTCAGTCGAATTGTAACTGAAAGCCTCGATGCCTGTCTGCCTGCTTTATATAGTAAGCCAGGGCCATGTGGCTCACTGTCTATACTGGCCACTGAGTGTATTTGTAAACCTGTAGTAACCTTAGAACAATTGGCTGAGAATTTGGTTCATGGGTAATTGGATTGGTTCATGCCCATACATTCTGCATGGCGAACACCATTTGATTAATGATTCATCTTTGTTTTGATTGGAGATACCTGGTGTCAATTACAGAACATTTCGTAGGATTTTCTACCTGCAGCGACACTAGCGGGATATTACTGGAAATACCGGTAAAAGCACACTGCCTTATGAAATTGTCCAAAACACAGGGCCCTACTCATGGGAGATGTGACTCACTGTGCCCAAGGGCTTTACCTAATCTCAAGCAGAGAATAAATCACAATAAGCCAACCAGACCATGTACAGTGGCTGGACCATGACAAAATACCTGCTGTCAAATCACTATTTGTTTACTTATTTCCCATGTCAATCAAATACAGCAATATATAAGCGCAGAGCTTCTCTTAGTATGCAACTGATAGAATGTGTAAGCACAGTGCAATGTATGTACTGTGTATGTAACAAGATGTGCACGCTCTTAGAAAAAAGGGTTCCTCGGCTGTCCTCATAGGAGAACCCTTTTTAGTTCCAGGTAGAACACTCTGTTTAAGAGTTATTCAAGGGTTTCTCCTATGGGGACAACCGACATGGCAGTGCACTTGACTTGTAGAATGTTTTCGGTCTGTCATGGATGGAACCGCAGAAGCAGTCTTAACCCTTAGAAATCCAGACCCAGTTTTCCTTGCATGAAAATTAAGCATTGATTAGGACTACCCAAGGAGACTGCAAATAACATATTTCTGGAGATTATTTTTTAAACACTCCTAGCAATAGTTATGCAAAGTTACATATACACTG
Source organism: Salmo trutta (assembly GCF_901001165.1). Lineage (NCBI taxonomy): Eukaryota > Metazoa > Chordata > Actinopteri > Salmoniformes > Salmonidae > Salmo > Salmo trutta. The sequence continues at coordinate 27,799,776 of NC_042964.1, read as the reverse complement.
TATGTAACATTGGGCAGAAAGGGGTGCCAACCACATAGTTTCAACAATGTGTATTTCTGCATTGTGAACACCTTGCACTAAATCTAATAATAAAACATTTAATTTGTATAGCGCTTTTCATTAGTGTTCTCAAAGCTGTACATAGGCAAACGTTTAAATAATGAGGTAAAAAATACAATATAAACATCATACATTTAGAATCAAGGCAGGAAATAGCAATAATAAATCCAAAAAGGACTTTCTGTGACAATAGTGCTAGTACGAACTTGGACCCAGGCGCAGAGAAACACAGCAGGCAGAGGGTAAATCCAGAATATTTACTTAAGGTCTTCATAGCAAAACAACAACGCAAGGACACACAACAACACTGAACAAAACATGAGACCTGAACAACTGGCCCAGTCCACAGAGGAACCTAAATAGTCATCCAGCAGGTGATCCCAATAAGCCCAATCAGGGTCACCTGGATACTAGAGGAAACCCAAGGGTGCTCTCCAGTGGCAACCACAGGTAGTACACTCCAGGAAGAAACCCTGACCCGTGACACTTTCAAGATTAGGAATATAAGAAAGATAGTCTGTAGAAATGTGTTTTAAGGCCTGTGAGGTGGCTCATTGATAGAAATGAGGTGGCTGATGTAGGTAGGACTCAATCCAGTCAATGCTTTAAACACTAGGAGAAGTATTTTAAAGTCAATCCTAAAGTTGACAGGTAGCCAGGAACTCCAGCAAGGATGGGGGTGATGTGGGCTGACTTCTTGGTCCTGGTCAGGTCTCTGGCAGCACTATTCTGAAGAAGTTGTAGCCTCTGAAGTGATTTGTCTGGAAGGCCCCTGAACAGAGCATTGCAGTAGTCGATCCAGGAGAAGATGAAGACTTAGACAAGTTTTTCTGCATCTGGCTAGGAGAGCGATTGTTTGAGCCGGGAGATATTTTGCAGAGGGAAAAATTATGTTTTGCAGATATGTTTTATATGGGCATCAAAGGACAGAGAAGAATCAAACTTGACTCCCAGGTTGGAGATGACAGAGGACAGATGGATGGCTTGACCGTCAGTTGTAGGGCAGATGTTTCCAGCACTGGTGACCTGCTTGGGTGTGCAAATAAGCATAGCCTCAGTCTTACTGCTGTTCTGCTGGAGGAAGTTTTCTTTCATCCATACTCTGATGTCATAAGGCAACTGCCAAGTTTTCCTAGGGCTGAGATGGTGCCTGGTTTGGTGTTAATATATACCTCGGTATCGTCAGCGTAGCAGTGGAAGTTGATGTTATAGTCTCTGAGGATTTGACCGAGAGGGAGCGTATAGATTAGGAACAGAATAGGCCGCAAAAAGGACTCCTGTTGGACACTGCATGTGACTGTAGACTCCGCCGATCTGGACTCCAATCGTTATGTATTGCTTTCTATTGGAGAGGTAGGAGGAGAACCAGGTCAGAGCAGTTCCAGAGACTGCAGTGTGCTCTCTGAGATGCCACAGGAGGGTATTGTGGTCAACGGTGTCAAAAGCAGCACTGAGATCTAAAAGGAGAAGGAGCCTAGGTGATCCAGAATATAGTAGGTCGTTGGTAACTTTCATCAGAGCTGTTTCGGCGCGGTTTGTAATGATTGGAAGCCAGACTGGAAAACTTTGTATACCTGCTTGGAAGACAGATTGATAGAAAAGGGAAAAGGGATTGATAGAAAAGGGAGGTTGGACATGGGCCTGTAGTTGGATAGGATGTCCTGGTCAAGGTTGGGTTTCTTCAGTAAGGGGGTGACTGCGGCTGTTTTGAAGAATGATGGTACCTCCCCGATCAGCAGGTGAGGATGGTGACAAAAAATAAAAGCTGATCGTGCAGCATAGCAGCTTGCTTGGTGGTCTTTGTAGGCCAGTAGATGGACAGTGAGGCCATCCTTCCTCCAACGCCTCTAAAGCTTACGGCCATGAGTCTTAATTCACAGCAGTTCTTCAGTGAACCAGGGTGAAGAGCGTTAGAAGGTTACTTTTCATGTTTTTTGGGGGGGGGAGCAAGGATGTTCAGGGTAGTACTCAGAGTGCTGTTATACAGGTTGACCATGTCGCAGAGGGCCAGCTCAGTGCAGTCAGGCTCAAATGTGGGCTGTATGTGTTCCAGGAAGAGAGATGGGTTGAATATCCTTAGGTTGCGGAATTTAATTGTCCTCTTTGGACAGTGGGCACAGTCAGAGACAGTGTCACAGCCTTGTGTTCAGATATGCCAAGTTTGAGGACATCCAAGTCATCACCAGTAATAATGAGGTCCAATGTGTGTCCACGGTTGTGGGTGGGGACATTAAGATGTTGCACATGGTTTTGACAGTCCAGCAAGTTAGGGAAGTCAGCAGCCATAGTGGACTTGGATGAGTCAACATGGATGTTACATTTTCCCAAAATCACAATGTTGGAGATGGTGGGGCATAAAGAGGTTATACTTCAGCAAAAATGAATGTTTTTCTTTGAAAATGTACTCAGGCGTCTCTGGACATCCAATGAGCATTTTGCACACATTGAATTTCAGGAACTCACCTTTTTGACAATGTATTGTTTCAGAGGAGCAGAACAGAGTGACGATTTCCAGTGTGGTAATTACAAAGGTTGGCCACCAGATCGTGTCAAATGTTTTTATTAGGATCCCCTCTAGAAGAGAATGGTGTTAGTTTATTTTTTGATCGTGTACAGACACGTTACCAGGTGTTTAAAAACACTGTTACCTCCAGTTGAAGTCGGAAGTTTACATATACTTAGGTTGGAATCATTAAAACTCGTTAAATGTCTTGTTTACATTTACAAATTAGAGTTTTGGCAAGTCGGTTAGGACATCTACTTTGTGCATGACAGAAGTAATTTTTCCAACAATTGTTTACAGACAGATTATTTCACATATAATTCACTGTATCACAATTCCAGTCGGTCACAAGTTTACATACACTAAGTTGACTGTGCCTTTAAACAGCTTGGAAAATTGAAGAAAATTATGTCATAGCGTTAGAAGCTTCTGATAGGCTAATTGACCTAATTTGAGTCAATTGGAGATGTAGCTGTGGATGTATTTCAAGGCCTACCTTCAAACTCAGTGCCTCTTTGCTTGACATCATGGGAAAATCAAAAGAAATCAGCCAAGACCTCAGAAAAAAGAATTGTAGACCTCCACAAGTCTGCTTCATCCTTGGGAGCAATTTCCAAACGCCTGAAGGTACCACGTTCATCTGTACAAACAATAGTATGCAAGTATAAAGACCATGGGACCACGCAGCCATCATATCGCTCAGGAAGGAGACGCATTCTGTCTCCTAAAGATGAACGTACTTTGGTGTGAAAAGTGCAAATCAATCCCAGTACAACAACAAAGGACCTTGTAAAGATGCTGGAGGAAACAGGAACAAAAGTATCTATATCCACAGTAAAACGAGTCCTATATCGACATAACCTGAAAGGCCACTCAGCAAGGAAGAAGCCACTGCTCCAAAACCGGCATAAAAAAGCAAGACTACGGTTTGCAACTGCACATGGGGACAAAGATCGTACTTTTTGGAGAAATGTCCTTTGGTCTGATGAAATAAAAAGTAGAACTGTTTGGCCATAATGACCATCATTATGTTTGGAGGAAAAAGGGGGAGGCTTGCAAGCCGAAGAACACCATCCCAACCGTGAAGCTCGGGGGTGGCAGCATCATGTTGTTGGGGTGCTTTGCTGCAGGAGGGACTGGTGCACTTAACAAAATAGATAGCATCATGAGGAAAGAAAATTATGTGGGAATGTTGAAGCAACACGTCAAGACATCAGTCAGGATGTTGAAGCTTGGTCGCAAATGGGTCTTCCAAATGGACAATGACCCCAAGCATACTTCCAAAGTTGTGGCAAAATGGCTTAAGGCCAAAAATCAAGGTATTGGAGTGGCCATCGCAAAGCCCTGACCTCAATCCTCTAGAAAATCTGAGGGCAGAACTGAAAAAGTGTGTGTGAGCAAGGAGGCCTTACAAACCTGACTCAGTTACACCAGCTCTGTCAGGAGGAATGGGCCAAAATTCACCCAACTTATTGTGGGAAGCTTGTGGAAGGCTATCCGAAACGTTTGACCCAAGTTAAACAATTTAAAGGCTATGATACCAAATACTAATTGAGTGTTTCTAAACTTCTGACCCACTGGGAATGTGATGAAAGAAATAAAAGCTGAAATAAATCATTCTCTCTCCTATTGTTCTGACATTTCACAATCTTGAAATAAAGTGGTGACCTAACTGACCTAGACAGGGAATTGTTACTAGGATTAAATGTCAGAAATTGTGAAAAACTGAGTTTAAATGTATTTGGCTAAGGTGTATGTAAACTTCCGACTTCAACTGTATGTGTAACATCAGGCATTAACTTAAAATCTCAAAGCCTACTTCCAAATGTTATTTCTTCAGGATCGCAGTGCAAAGGTTGTTTATCTGCGTTTGTTTGAATCCCGGCATGGGCTGGCATCTGAGGTATAGATGTGGATGACAAAAAGGCTACAAAGAAGTTATTCTTGTCATGGTTTAGGATTAAGCTTGGGGGCTAGTCTGAGGTCATTGGTGGAGACAAAGGAAACAATACAGGATTAATAACAAGAGAAATAACACAATTGAGAGACATAATTCAATTTTGAAGTTACTGGAATTCCACATAAGTAGGTTTAATATGCAAGTCTTTAATGTCTTCCGGATAGAGGGAGTTAATTTCTTTACATGTATATAAATCATGAACATGTACATGAATGCTAGGTTTACCTTTTCCTCTGTTTGTTTGAGTCGGTTGGGGTCCTGCAGAGTTAAATGGTCTGTGAATAGAATAGTTTTCCATGTGGCTGATGAATCTCAAAAGCCTGATGAGAAGAACATTTTTAATCATAAGCCTATCTTGGTCTGCTAGATAGTGAGTGACATACAGTAAACACAGCACAGCGGTGGTGTCAGTCTCTTGAATCCGTCTATGTCACATCATCATCAATACGACAATGGAATGTCTCTCTACTGTCTTCATCTGTCTATCTCTGGTTTGTAAGACATGCTTCACATCTATGTGCTCTTTCTCTTTCTCCCTCTCACTTTTTCCTCTCTCTTTTCTTGGATATGAAGGCTGTGAGTCCCGGGGCACCAGAGGATGAGAGCAAGCTGTCGGTAGGTCCTGTCTGGTTTGTCTATGTTTGTGTTTGTCTATATAGTTTGTCTAGTCTAACTTCTTTCTCTCCTTCCCTAATATACTCAAGAACCATGCGTTCTCTGTTTTTTAGATCCAACCTCCGTGTGTGCCTGTAGTACCTCTGTCTGTCCTTGCAATTCTAAAATTACTCTCTCAGTATGTCACTAGTGAGTTAGCATGCAATGACGCCTCCAGTTTCAAATGCTAAAAACAATGTTATTGATCAGTGAGTGTTTTGCTATAGTTCCTTTCAGATCAATATTGGCAACAATAAAGTATTGTTGTCCAACGTTTTACTCCAATTAGGGGATGGGTGGTAGGGTTAGGTGAAAATAATAAAGAAGGAAAATATAATTAATTAGTTTACTCCAATTAGGTGCAGGGTGGTAGGGTAAGGGGACATAATAAAGAAGTAAAATATATATTTTTTTAAATAATAAAAAATAAATATATATATATATATATATATATATATATATATTTATATATTTATATTATATTTATTTTTTCCTTCTTTATTTATTTATTATATATATATGATTATGTGTGTGTGTATATATATATATATATATATATACACAATCATATATATATATATAATAAATAAATAAAGAAGGAAAAAATAAATATAATATAAATATATATATATATATATATATATATATATTATATTTATTTTTTCCTTCTTTATTTATTTATTATATATATATATGGTTATGTGTGTATATATATATAGTACCAGTATATTGAAGACATCGAAACTATGAAATAACACATATGGAATCATGTAGTAACCAAAAAAGTGTATGTTTGGTGGGAAGTTGAGGGAATATTCTCTTAAAACACAGAAAACTGGACACATGAATGGTCTTGCAAAGCTCCCATTGAACGTGTTTAGAAAATATACAGTTCCCCGCCATCCTTATGGCCTTTCACAAAGTGCAGACAGTCTGTCCGTCCGTCCGTCCCCCCCCCCCCCCCGGCCGTTCAAACCCACGTAGCCTAGTGGTTAAACTAGTCACTGCCACCAACCACTAGTATTAGCATTTTCTTATCAAAACTCCACAAAAAGTAAAATGTCCCCTGTTAGCATGCTTTAAATGTTCAATGAGTTGGGTTGAAGTTACTTTGATATGATTTGGGCATGATATTTGAGTTCAAATTGTATTTGTCACATACACATGGTTAGCAGATGTTAATGCGAGTGTAGCGAAATGCTTGTGCTTCTAGTTCCGACCATGCAGTAATATCTAACAAGTAATCTAACAATTTCACAACAACTACCTTATACACACAAGTGTAAAGGAATGAATAAGAATATGTACATAAAAATATATATGGATGGCCGAACGGCATAGGCAAGATGCAGTAAATGGTATAGAGTACAGTATATACATATGAGATGAGTAGTGTAGGGTATGTAAACATTATATAAAGTGGCATAGTTTAAAGTGAATAGTGCTACATTTATTACATCCCATTTTTAATTATTAAAGTGGCTAGAGTTTGAGTCAGTATGTTGGCAGCAGCCACTCAATTTTAGTGATGGCTGTTTAACAGTCTGATGGCCTTGAGATAGAAGCTGTTTTTCAGTCTCTCGGTCCCAGCTTTGATGCACCTGTACTGACCTCGCCTTCTGGATGATAGCAGGGTGAACAGGCAGTGGCTCGGGTGGTTGTTGTCTTTGATGATCTTTTTGGCCTTCCTGTGACATCGTGTGGTGTAGGTGTCCTGGAGAGCAGTTCTGGAGATGTAACATGTCACTTAGATATTTGACTGGTTTCATGGAAAGGACTTGCACATTCTTTCACCTAAAGACACAATTAAAGGCAACATACATTTTTTAAACCAATGTGATGTCACAGGTGGAATCTGAACCTGGGGCTCTCACAGGAAAAACAAACATCTTGACTGTTAGACCAAGGGGAAATTCCCTCTTGGGCCCAGGGTGACACTGATTTTGAAGTCACAGGCAGGGCTACTTCATCACAAGACCATGAGCCCTATTGATGTTCACTAGATTCACCCCCTTTTGACCTCATCCCCGATGAGACACCGTCCTGCCATTGTCACAGGCAGGATCTGAACCCAAGTCTCTCAACATCTTGACTGTTAGATTAAGGAAAAATTCCAGGGCAGGGAATTTCCACTACAGGGACAATGAAACTTTAGACCTGATACAGATAATGATGTAAGACGATGGCCAGCACTCTGCATTTTGCTTTGAAAATTATGATACTACATTATTTTGTATGGGAAATACAGCTAACACTACAGTGTTATAGTGTCCTTAAGGTATTTCCTTAGGGGAACCGCCAAGGACTTGAAAGACTTGTGTAATGGTGCCATTGATTGTGTGACAGCGTTGTGCTCCTCTTGCAGGCTAGGCCCCGGCTTCAGAGAGGTGGTAGCTCAGCCTCCCTGCACAACAGCCTGATGAGAAACAGTATCTTCCAGCTTATGATCCACACACTGGACCCTCTCAGTGAAGGTAAGCAGTTATCCAACACACAAAACGGTCACTGTTTCTCTACCCCTGTTTTTCTTGTGTTTACGCAAAGCAACATGGAATGCTTTTGTTTAGCTTTGCCTGGTTCCACTTCCATACAGAGCCAGAAGGTTAAGAGGCAAACTGGTGCTCATAATCCCGGTCATTTTTAGGTTAACCTCTGGACGAGCTCGTCCCGTATGCGGGATCAACATCCAGCGAAAAATCCTATCGCCATTTTCTTTACAAAATGTATTATTTTTTTTTTTTCAAATATTGGACTATTGTATACCGTTTTATAGATACACCTCTTCGGAATCGAACCACGTTGTCCGATTTCAAAAAGGCTTTACAGCAAAAGCAAAACATTAGATTATGTTAGAGGAGTATATCGTAAAAGTAGCCACATAGCCATTTTCCGACCAACCACATGCATCACAAATAACCAAAAAACAGCTAAATGCAGCACTAACCTTTGACAATCTTCATCAGATGACACTCCTAGGACATCATGTTACACAATACATGCATTCTTTTGTTCGATAAAGTTCATATTTATATATAAAAACAGCATTTTACATCGGCGCGTGACGTTGACTAACTATTTTCCCTCAAATGCATCCGGTGAAAAAGCGCTACAATTTACTAAATTACTATCCGAAAACATTTTTAAAATGTAATATTGTCATTCTAAGATTTATAGATTAACATCTCTTGAAAGCACCTGTAATGCCAGATTTAAAAATAACTTTACTGGGTAATCACACTTTGCGATAAAAGGGGATGCGATACTCAGAAAAATAGGCTACCGTTACAGGTCAGCGCCATCTTGGAACAATCGCTTATCAAATCTACTCTTGTATACTAGTGTCAATAATCCCTTACCTTTGATTATCTTCATCAGAAGGCACTTCCAGGCATCCCAGGTCCACAACAAATGTATTTTCGTTCGAAAATGTTAATCCTTTATGTCCCAATAGCTTGTTGTTGTTAGCGCGTTCTGAAGGCTGCTCCAAAAGTTCCGTCGTGCGCGGGACTTCTCTCTCAACAAAATGCATTTTTTTACATTTATGTTCGTTCAAACATGTCAAGCATTGTATAACATAAATCTTTAGGGCCTTTTTCAACCAGAGCTCCAATAAGATTCAAAGGGGACGGTTGCATTGTCTTTCTAAACGTTTCGAAAGGGGAGGGTAGCCAGGGGCGCCGGCGTCATAATGGTGATGGCCCTCTCCATGTGACCACTTTCCACAGACTCTCATTCTGTCAGTTTTCACAGTAGGAGACTCAAACCACTTTGTAAAGACTGGGGACATCTAGTGGAAGCAATAGGAAGTGCTCAATGAACCATAGCTCACGGTGTGATTTATAGGCAAAGTGATGAAGTTGAGTCCGCAATTCAGAATTCCACATCCTGTTACGATCTGTCTCGGGGTTTTGACTGCCATATGAGTTCTGTTATACTCACAGACACCATTCAAACAGTTTTTTAGAAACTTTAGGGTGTTTTCTATCCACAAGTATTAATTATATGCATATCCTAGCTTCTGAGTTTGAGTAGGAGGCCGTTTAAAATGGGCACAAATTTTTTCCAAAAATCGCTGTAGCGCCCCCTATCCTAGGCGACCGTCAAGAGGTTTTAACCCAGGTTAACGTTTCTCTGCCACTCGGCCAACATTCAATGAAGATAGTTGTTGCACATACTGGACGTTTTTGCTATTAGATGGATTCTGATAGAACCGTCTTCTTCATGAGCTATTTATTAAAGAAATGAGGAACACATCATAAAGCCTAGAAAGGCTTAGGAGAATGTTCAATCAACATCCCACAGAAAACTGGGCACAAATGTTCTTGCAACGTTTCCATGAAACGTGTCTAGAACCTTGATATCCTATATTCTGAGAACATGGTAACCATGTTCTGTGTATGTTTGGTGGGAAATTGAGGGAATATTCTCTTAAAACACAGAAAACTGGACACATGAATGGTCTTGCAACGTTCCCATGAAACGTGTCTGTCACATTGGCATGAAGGATTGGGAGACAGACGCTGGAATGCGTAATATTCTTTTATTGTACCCAAATTATGGCGTGCCATGTAAAGGCATGGGGACGAAGACCAAACAAACACTATACAAAAACACAGGGTCGAAGCCCAAACAAAAGAGCGAGGAATACCTCAAATAAATACACACGCGCAATCCACAAGGACACGAAAGCCCAAAACACACAGCACAGGTACTCACAAGCACTAACGGACATTGTAACAGTAATCGACAGCACTATGGTGAATAAAGGGCACATATATACAAATACTAATCACATATATACAAATACTAACCCCCCGACGCGCTGCACAACGACACCGGATCACAGGAACGCAGTGCGGGTTGATCAGGACCCGATGCAGCTGCCGAAGTTGCGTCATCGTTGGACGGGCCAGTTGCCACTGCCGAAGTTGCGGCGGCGTTGGACGGACCAGTAGCAGTGGCGTCGAACGGACCGGTTGTGGCGGCGTCAGACGGGCCAGTTGTGGCTGCTGAAGTGGCGTTGTCGGATGGACCCATTGTGGCGAGGTCAGACGGCCCAGTTGCAGCTGCGAAGTTGCGGCGGCCCCGGATGGACCAGTCGCAGCGTCGTCGGACGGGCCATTCCCGCTGTCTCCCTTAATGGTCGATTATTCTGTCACGTTGGTATGAAGTGATTCAGGAGACAGGGTTTTTGTAATTGGGGTTTTTATTCCCAAATTACAGTGTGCCGTGTAAAGGCACGGGGACGAAGACCAAACAAACACGTAACAGAACACAAGGTAGAAACGCAAACAAAAGAGCGAGGAGTGCCTTGAATAAATAACTTAAGCGCACGATGATAAACACATGGGGGCAAGACCCGTAATCATCTGCGCAATCCAAAATGGCACGAAAGCCAAAACACACAGCACAGGTACTCACACGAACCAACGGACTATACTAATAAGTTAGAATAGGGGACAGGTGTGCGTGTTGAATGTTCTGGAGGGATCCGTGACAGTGTCTAGAACATGAATATCTTATGTTCTGAGAACATGGCAACCATGTTCTGTGTATGTTTGGTGGGACGTTGATGGAATATTCTCCTAACCCACAGAAAACTGGACACAAATGTTCTTGCAATGTTCCCATGAAATTGGAAATTCTGAGAACATGGTAACCACTTTCTTGGTAAGTTCAATTTGACATTAATGGAATGGTCTCTTGGACACATTCCTTGCACATCAGGGGAACATTCCAATGAAAACATTAGTTAATGACCTAATGTCATTGAAGGAACATTTGTTGTTGGATGGGTTATTGCTCTGAGAGCTGTAAATAACTTTCCCAGGCATCCACATTATCTAACCACCAAATCTCTTTGTTAAACCTGTGTCTAGGGCCCTATACGATATAACCTGTGGTTAGGGACCCTACCCAACCTAGGGCCCTATACCATATGACCTGTGGCTAGGGCCCCTACCTATAACAGGAAGTCCCAGTAAAGCGCTCAGTACAGAATTGGTCCGATGAACCGGACATGAGGCTACAAGACTGTTAACTTCTATAGGCTCTATTCAACAGCCAGTGGAATCCCATGGCGCGAAATACAAATACCTCAAAAATGCTATAACTTCAATTTCTCAAACATATGACTATTTTACACCATTTGAAAGATAAGACTCTCGTTAATCCAACCACATTGTCCGATTTCAAAAAGGCTTTACAGCGAATGCAAAACATTAGATTATGTCAGGAGAGTACCCAGCCAAAAATAATCACACAGCCATTTTCAAAGCAAGCATATATGTCACAAAAACCCAAACCACAGCTAAATGCAGCACTAACCTTTGATGATCTTCATCAGATGACACTCCTAGGACATTATGTTATACAATACATGCATGTTTTCTTCAATCAAGTTCATATTTATATAAAAAACAGCTTTTTACATTAGCATGTGATGTTCAGAACTAGCATACCCACCGAAAACTTCCGGTGAATTTACTAAATTACTCATCATAAACGTTGACAAAATACATAACAATTATTTTAAGAATTATAGATACAGAACTCCTTTATGCAATCGCGGTGTCAGATTTTAAAATAGCTTTTCGGCGAAAGCACATTTTGCAATATTCTGAGTACATAGCTCAGCCATCACAGGCTAGCTATTCAGACACCCGCCAACGTCGGGGCAACCTAAACTCAGAATTACTATTAGAAAAATTGGATTACCTTTGCTGTTCTTCGTCAGAATGCACTCCCAGGACTTCTACTTCAACAACAAATGTTGTTTTGGTTCCAAATAATACATAGTTATATCTAAATACCTCCATTTTGTTCGTGCGTTCAGGTCACTATCCAAAGGGTAACGCGTGAGTGCATTTCGTGACAAAAAAATTCTAAATATTCCATTACCGTACTTAGAAGCATGTCAAACGCTGTTTAAAATCAATTTTTATGCTATTTTTCTCATAAAATAGCGATAATATTCCAACCAGACAACGTTGTATTCATTCAAAGAGGGAAAGAAAAAAATGGCGAGGTCTCGTGAATGCGCATCTCCAGTCTCTCTGTCCCCAGGCAGTCCACTGACAAACTCTGCTCCTGTTATCTGCCCAGAGACAGGAGACGCGTTAATCCGCTTTCTGAAGGCTTTAGAGAGCCAATGGAAGCCTTAGAAAGTGTCACGTAACAGCTCAGATGCTGTAATTTCGATAGAGATACAACAGAAGGACTACAAATTCTCAGAAAGGCCACTTCCTGCATGGAATCTTCTCAGGTTTTTGCCTACCATATGAGTTCTGTTATACTCACAGACACCATTCAAACAGTTTTAGTAACTCTAGAGTGTTTTCTATCCAAATCTTCTAATGATATGCATATTCTCGTTTCTGGGCAAGAGTAGTAACCAGTTTAAATCGGGTACGTTGTTTATCCGGACATGAAAATACTGCCCCCTAGCCCAGACAGGTTAAACTAGTACAGACTGGAATATGGGATTCATCTGATAGCATTGAGGGGTTTACTACATCCGTCACAGGCTTCATCAATAAGTACATTGATGATGTCGTCCCCACAGTGACCATACGTATGTACCAAACCAGAAACCATGGATACAGGCAGTAACCACGCTAGATAGAGCTACTGAGCTACTGAAACATACAAGAAATCCTGCTACGACCTCCAACAAGCCATCAAACATGAAATATAGGGTTAAAATGGAATCCTACTACACCAGCTCTGACACTCGGATGTGGAAGGGCTTGTAGACGATTACGGATTACAAAGGGAAACCCAGCCGTGACTTGCCCAGTGACGCAGGCCTCTCTGGCAAAATAAATGCCTTCCATGCTCGCTTCGAGGTAAACAACACTGAGTCATGGAGGAGAGTCTTTGCTGTTCCGGACGACTGTGTGATCTCGCTCTCCATGGCCCATGTGAGTAAGACTTTTAAGTATGTTATTACTCGCAAGGCCGCTGGGCCAGATGGAATACCAGGGCGCGTTGTCAGAGCATGCGCAGACCAGCTGGCAAGTGTCTTCACAGACATTTTCAACCTCTTCTTGTCCCAGTCTGTAATCCCAACACGTTTCAAACTAACCCTAATTGTTATTGTTCCCAAGGACTCCAGGATAACCTGCCTGAGTGTGCCAAAGTGCAGAATAACTGATGAATTTACGAATGCTCAACACCTATTGAATATAGCTGGTGTCAGTAAACGTCGGCAAAAAAAAGTGTAATTAAATTGTTGCCAGCAGCACAGTCACCAACACTCTCGATAACATGAAAACAGCCTAAACAGCTCTGCTAGGGTGAGGAAAATGGTCAGAGTGGGGTGTTGTCTCGTTTGTGTCTGGAAGTAGCTAGCAAGCTAGCCAATGTTAGCGTGCAGGCTTGACTGTCGTTGTGAGGTCAGAACATTCGGGTCAACCCTACTCATCGGGCAGAGCATCCAGTGTGCGCTCCGAAAGCGAAACGCTCTGAATTTATGAACGGACAATCTGACAGACAGTTAAAGTCACCAACGCTCTGGATAACATCCTAACCAGCAATGCCACGGCAAGTAATGTTCAGTGACCTGTTCTCTCATTTGTGTCCGGAAGTAGCTAACAAGTTAGCTTGGGTGTTTGACTGCTGTTGTTAGTACAGAATGCACGGATCAACCCTTAGAGATATGGGAGTGGCTAAAGCTTAAGAAGTAGTCTCCAGTAAGTAGAACCAAAACATTCAAAGGCCATTTACTCAAAAGTGAGTTTACAAGTTTATCAACTTTCAAAGCAGAATTACTTTCCCATTGTGCCTCATCTGTAGTGTATGATATACCATTTTCTAGTTCTGAGTCTCTACGTTTATCCAATGTGAAAAACACCATTTCAAATTTTGCTACATAAGACAGATTTGAGCCGGTCGGTCACAAATGACTATCGTCTAATAGCACTCACATCTGTAATCACAAAGTACTTTGAAAGACTGGTCATGGCGCACATCAACACCATCATCCCAGACACCTTGGACCCACAATAATTAATATAGCGCCCCAACAGATCCACAGATGACACAATCTCAACTGCACTTCACACTGGTCTATCCCACCTGGACAAGAGGAATACCTATGTGAGAATGCTGTTCATTGACTACAGCTTAGCATTATCATCACAAGCTCGGACCCTGGGATTGAACACCTCCCTCTGCAACTGGATCTTGGAGTTCCCGATAGGCCGCCTCCAGGTTGTGAGTGTAGGCAACAACACCTCCACTACGCTGACACTCAACATAGCGACCCCACAGGGGTGTGTGCTTAGTCCCCTTCTGTATTCCCTGTTCATCCACGACTGCATGGCCACGCACGACTCCAACACCATCATCACGTTTGCTGATGACACGACAGTGGTAGGCTTGATCACCGACGGCGAAGAGACAGCCTACAGCGAGGAGGTCAGAGAACTGGCATCTTCTCCCTCACCGTCAGTAAGACCAAGTAGCTGATCATGGACTACAGGAAACAGGGGGGCGAGGACACCCCCATCCACATCAACAGGGCTATAGCGGAGCGGTTTGAGACCTTCAAGTTCCTCAGTGTCCACATCACAAAGGGTTTAACATGGTCCACACACACACTGCACAGACGTGAAGAGGGCACTATAGTGCCTCTTCCCCCTTAGGAGGCTGAAAAGATTTATCATGGGCCCTCTGATCCTCAAAAAGTTATTCAGCTTCACCATTGAGAGAATTTTGACTGGCTGCATCACCACTTGGTATGGCAACTGCACAACTCTCGACCTCAAAGCGCTACAGAGGGTGGTGCAGGCGGCCCAGTACATCCCTAGGGCCGAGCTCTCTGCCATCTAGGACCTCTATATCACGCGATAAATTGCCAAAGACTTCAGCCACCCAAGACATAGACTGTTCTCTCTGCTACCATCTGGCAAGCAGTACCGGAGCATCAGGTCTCGGACCAACAGACTCCGAGACCGCTTCTATCCCCAAGCCATAAGACTGGTAAATAGTTAATCAAATGGTTACCCAGGCTATCTGCATTGACCCCATTTTGGGTCACTGACTCTATGCACACTCACACACACTTACACAAACCCACACACACTCATACACTACATACGCACACACACCTAACACACATATGCACATACTGACACCACACACACACACACACATACACACACATCTTCCTCAACTACCTTATATCCCTGCAAATTTAAATGGCACTGGTTACTCCCTGTATATAGCATCATTCTTGTGTATTTTATTCCTCTTGTGTTATTATTTCAATTGTTCTTATTTTTAACTCTGCATCGTTGGGAAAGGGCTTGTAAGTAAGCATTTCACTGTAAAGCACCTGTTGTATTCGGCACATGTGACACATACAATGTGATTTGATTTATACTTTATATTTATACATTCCATTCATCCCATTCCAGGCATTACTATGAGCCCATCCTCCAATTTAAAGTTCCACCAACCACCACTGCAGTACCCACTGTGAGTCATGGTGTCTAAAAAAACCGAGGTCTTTTAACTGTGGGCACCTCACTTCCCCCCTGTGAGATGAGATCTTAATTTCCTGTTATCTCATATCTGCAGGGGAGGATGGAGTCCTACAAGACACCTGCTGGTTTAGCTGTATGTAGTTGAACTTTTTGCAGTTGGTAAGGCTTTAGGCATTCTCTGTTTAGGATTGGTCTTGGCCATGGATTAGATTGCAGTTATTTTCCTATAGCTGCTGTCTATCTTCAAACCAATGGGGCATCAGTAAGGAAAACACATGTGTGGCTTGTGAGCTCAAGTAAAGTCTGGATTTTTAAAAATTATTATTATTTTTGACAGGAAAGTCAAGCTGAGACCAAAGTCTCTTTTACAGGTGAGCCCTGTAGATACAAAAATATACACATCTATTCAATAAAAGCACTTAAATATACACAAAAATACACACAATCATACACACGAAACAATCATACACACGATACAATCATAAAAACAAATACGTTCATCAATAAAAAGCAGACGTCTGAAAAGCCCTATCGGCACCAATTCCTCCAATTTCAGGGTGTTTTGGAGATTGTTCCACATGAAAGGTGCAGAAAAATTTAAAGCAGATCTACCCAATTCAGTGGAGGTCAAAGGGATCTCCAACGTTAGCCATCCCTGAGCCTGGGTCCGGTAGCCCGTATGCCTGTACGTCAACAATGTAGTAAGGTAAGGCTAGAGTTTATGTAAGAGGGTTATATAAACAAAGAGAATGCAGTGCATTGATCTACGAGACTTCAAAGAGGTCCAACCTAATTACTGATACAAAATGCAGTGATGTGTGCTGAACCTATCGCCCCTAATAAAGCTTAATGCACTATGATACACGACATCTAATGGCTTCAATACAGTTGGCAGCTGCATTCATATAGATCAGTGGTCACCAACCTTTTCTGAGTCAAGATCACTTTGGCAGTCAAAAAGTAAGCTGAGATCTACTGCTCAGATTTTTTTTTACATTAACCTCACACAAAGTTTTGTAGGAATGAGGTTTGGGCAGTAGGCTTAATACATTATCACAGCATATTGGCTATATGATTGGCCTACCAATATTGTTAATCAGACCATATTATATTTCAAAATTCGAGCTTTGATAACAAAATAGATCAGTTGGTTTAGCACTGTGGAGCATTTGCTTTTTTATTTTACTGGACTCATGGTACCTGTGTAGTAGAGTTAAAATGGTTATTCCAGCAAACTTCAAATTATTAGAATAGTACACAACGCAGAACAGAACAATCAGGTTGAGGGTCAGTGGCCAAAGCCCGCGAACAGGAATATTCCAAGTTCAGACAGAAGGGGGGAGTCAGATCGCCAGGAACTTTACTTTTGGTTTCTAATTTTAATTGTTGCGCTACTGGTGATGCCTGTTGATGTTAGGTAGGCAGCTACAGTAGCTGAATGATGTTAACATCTTCAGGTTTTGTTTCATTAAATGTATTTTATTTTATCTGGGTGCTTACGTCACCTACTAACACCCTGGTACTACCCTTAGCTCCCGCTCTCCTCAGTCTGAGAAAACACTGAGAGAGAAAGGTACGGGTTGCAGATTACTCCTTTGTAGAAGTCCGTAACGTGAAATAAATAAAACGTCCCAAGGTTAATGCTGTAGATATTGTTATAAGGGGATGTGAGACTATCGAAACACGTAACTTTCAGAGTTTTATTGTTGTTATTAATATAGTTACAGAGTGCTAAAAGTGTTGCTAGCTAGCATGACTTTCTGTGATGCAGAAGGCTAGTTGAGCTGCCGACTAGTGATGGTGGTGCATTATGGGGGATGTAGTTTTTGCCCTCTAAAGCGATTTTACGTTGTAACTTGTTTGTGTTGCATTGGTTTTGTACATGAGTTGTTGTATTTTGCTACTATCAACACTGAAAGTATCTAGCAATGTATTGGGGATGTGAGACAGGATATGTGTTTTACCTTTCTTCATGCTCCTGTGTAGAACAACTTGTCAGGCGTTGCATTGGAGACTGATGTGTTCCTGTCCTGTCTTTTCATAATACTATTGCAGGTATGGTTCTATTGTCTAAGAATTAAGATTATACATTCTTTGTATTAAGGACTGGTTATTATTTTATACTATACATTATGGCTTTATGTATGAGTGTGATTGTGAGAGTCTGAGAAAACACTGAGAGAGAAAGAACAACTTGTCAGGCGTTGCATTGGAGACTGATGTGTTCCTGTCCTGTCTTTTCATAATACTATTGCAGCAGATCAACATAAAAGCCTTAAAGACAGCCGTGGTGTCGCTCTTCAATTCTGGGTTCTCCTGTGGTGCATAAGAGACCCGCTACACCTGCATCTGATGGTCAATGAGGTCAAAGCACGGCGTCAGTGATCTTCAGGTCGAAAATTCAGAGCTCTAGAAAGATGGCCGATCGACCGGTTGGCGATCACTGATATAGATGATATCGCCATAGTCAATAACCAGAATAAATGTTGACTAAATTGTTTTCTTTCTGCTATCTAATGAAAGCCATGATCTGCTCCTGCATAGGAAGCCTATTTTAATTTTCAATTCCTTAACTAACTCATTAACATGTTTTTTGTAGAAAAGCCCAGATATGTATACTCAGGGACATGATCAATGAGTGCACCATTCAATGTACGTATGCATAAATAATCAGAAACATTTATATGTGATTTAGAAAATAGCATATACTTGGTTTTACATGCATTGAGAACCAGTTTCAGTTCAACAAAGGCTTTCTGCAGGGAAGTAAAGACAGATTGAAGCTCAGAAAGAGCCTGCCCAACCGTGGGGGCAATAGCATATACAACAACTGCATACAAGTGAATGGTAAAACAATTTGCAGAGAGAATAATATTGTTTATATACAATCGTGGCCAAAAGTTTTGAGAATGATACAAATATTAATTTTCACAAAGTCTGCTGCCTCTGTTTGTATGATGGCAATTTGCATATACTCCAGAATGTTGTGAAGAGTGATCAGATGAATTTCAATTAATTGCAAAGTCCCTCTTTGCCGTGCAAATGAACTGAATCCCCCCAAAACATTTCCACTGCATTTCAGCCCTGCCACAAAAGGACCAGCTGACATCATGTCAGTGATTCTCTCGTTAACAAATACGGTGCCTTCAGAAAGTATTCATACCCCTTGACTTATTTCCACATTTTGTGGTGCTACAGCATGAATTCAAAACTGATAAAAACATGTCTCGCCCATCTACACACAATACCCCATAATGAAAAGTGAAAACATGTTAATACAAATTTTTGCAAATGTTTTGAAAATAAATACAGACATTTCTTATTCACACACCTGAGTCAATACTTTGTAGAAGCACCTTTGGCAGCGATTACAGCTGTGATTCTTTTTGGGTAAGTCTCTAAGAGCTTTGTGCAACATTTTCGCATTATTCTTTTCAAAATTCTTCAAGCTCTATACAATTGGTTGTTGATCATTGCTAGACAACCATTTTCAGGTCATGCCATAGATTTTCAAGTAGATTTAAGTCAAAACTGTAACTCGGCCGTTCAGGAACATTCATTGTCATCTTGGTAAGAAACTCCAGTGTGTTTTAGGTTATTGTCCTGCTGAAAAAGATGAATTCATCTCCCAGTGTCTGATGGAAAGCACACTGAACCAGATTTTCCTATAGGATTTTGCCTGTGCTTAGCTCCATTCAGTTTATTTTTTAACCTTAACTCCCCAGTCCCTGACGATTAGAAGCATACCCAAAGCGTGATGCAGCCACCACTATGTTTGAACATATGGAGAGTGGTACTCATTAATGTGTAGTATTGGATTTGCCACAAACAGAACACTTTGTATTCAGGACAAAAAGTGAATTGCTTTGCCACATTTTTTCAGTATTACTTTAGTGCCTTGTTCCAGACAGGTTGCATGTTTTGGAATATTTTTTATTCTGTACAGGCTTCCTTTTCATTCTGTCAATTCGATTAGTATTGTGGAGTAACTACAATGTTGTTGATCCATCCTCAGTTTTCTCCTATCACAGCCATTACTCTGTAACTGTTTTAAAGTCACCATCAACCTCATGGTGAAATCCCTGAGTGGATTCCTTCCTCTCTGACAACTGATTAGGAAGGACGCCTCTATCTTTGTAGTGACTGCGTGCATCGATACACCATCCAAAGTGTAATTAATAACTTCGCCAAGCTCAAAGGGATATTCAATGTCTGATTTTTTTACATTTTATTTGCAAGCCCTGGTCTTTGTGGTTGAATCTGTGTTCGAAACTCACTGCTTGACTGAGGGACCTTAAAGATAATTGTATGTGTGGGGTACAAATATGAGGTAGTCATTAAAAAATTATGTTAAACTCTGTTATTGCACACAGAGTGAGTCCATGCAACTTATTTTGTGACTTGTTAAGCACATTTTTACTCCTCAACTTATTTAGGCTTGCCATAAGAAAGGTGTTGAATACTTATTGACTTAAGGCATTACATTTGTATAAATTTGTACAAATTTTGAAAAACATAATTCCACCCTGATCTGTTTCACCTGTCTTTGTGCTTGTCTCCAGGTGTCGCCCATCTTCCCCAGTGTATTTATACCTGTGTTCTCTGTTTGTTGCCAGTTCGTTTTGTTTCGTCAAGCCTACCAGCGTTATTCCCGTGCTCCTGTTTTTCTCTAGTTCTCCCGGTTTTGACCATTCTGCTTACCCTGACCCTGAGCCTGCCTGCTGTTCTGTACCTTTCGGACTCTGCTCTGGATTTACTGACCTCTGCCTGCCCTTTACCTGTCGTTTGCGTGCCCTCCTGTTTTTGTAATAAACTTTTGTTACTTCGAAACTGTCTGCATCTGGATCTTCTCCTGAGCAATATTTTTAACAGCAGCAGCCAGCCCATTAGGGCATTAGTGGAGGCACACTACTTGTGATAAAAACAAACAAACACGTGATTGGTAAAAAAATTGAAAGTACAAATATTTGTATTTAAAATATATACAGTGCCTTCAGAAAGTATTCACACAGCTTGACTTGTCCCACATTTTGTTGTGTTACAGCCTGAATTTAAAATGGATTCAATCGAGATTTGTTGTCACTGGCCTACACACAATACCCCATAATGTCGAAGGGGAATGATGTTTTTTATTTATTATTACAAATAAATAAAAAATTAAGAACTGAAATGTCTTGCATAAATAAGTATTCAACCCCTTGTTATGGCAAACCTAAGTAAGTTCAGGAGTACAAATTTGCTTAACAAGTCACATAATAAGTTGCATAGACTCATCTTTGTACCCCACACATGCAATTATCTGTAAGGTCCCTCAGTCGAGCAGTGAATTTTAAACACAGATTCAACCACAAAGGCCAGGGATGTTTTCCAATGCTTCGCAAGGAAGGCCACCTATAATTGGTAGATGAGTAAAAAAAATAAAGCAGACATTGAATATCCCCTAGAGCATGGTGAAGTTATTAATTACACTTTGTATGGCGTATTAATACACCCAGTCACTACAAAGATACAGGGGTCCTTCCCAACTCAGTTGCCAGAGAGGAAGGGTACCACTCAAGGATTTCACCATGAGGCCAATGGTGACTTTAAAACATTACAGAGTTTAATGACTGTGATAGGAGAAAATTGAGGATGGTGTGGTAGTTACTTTCTTTACTATCAAATGAGGAGAGACAAACTTATCACACAAGTCAGAGTTATACTTAAACAAAATCTTTATTCACTTATTAATAAGGGAGCAGGTCAATACAACACACACATATAAAGTGAATTGATTGAGTGCTCTGTGATAATGATGGCTGGTCGACGAATCACCCTCAGATGATTCATTGAGAGCCCCGGTACAAAGGTCTTTTATAGCCAAGATACCCCCCTTCAGTCTACATGACAAACAACAGATGCATGGAATGGGTCACAAGGTTAGGATTTGTACGAAATATACTTATAATTCACAGTAGACGGTATCTGCTGTAAAAACGTCTCATTGTGTGGAAACCAGGGTCTGGCCCCGAGCCATCTCACCCTAGTATCTTCCAGTCAGGCACACAGACACTAATCACGCATTGGAATACAGTCTTGTTAGGTGTATCACCAATCCACTATCAGTGTTAAATCTCCCAGAGGCCCACTTTCAGTTAATACAGACACAATGGAGTTATAAGAACCCTCTATTCTGTTGCATAAAACAACCATTTAATGCAGTAGCAGTATTATAACATCATCTTGTCATTTCTGTTCTGACAATGGATGAACAACATTGTAGTTACTCCACAATACTTACCAAATTGACAGAGTGAAAAAAAGGAAGCCTGTACAGAATAAAACTATTCCAAAACATGCATCCTGTTTGCAACAAGGCACTAAAGTAAATCTGCAAAAAATGTGGTAAAGCAATTCACTTTTTGTCCTGAATACAACGTGTTACAGTATATTTGGGGCAAATCCAATACAACACATTACTGAGTACAACTCTGCATATTTTCAAATATAGTGGTGGCTGCTTCATGTTATTGGTATGCTTGTAATTGGTAAGGACTGGGGAGTTTTCAGGTTAAAAAAGAAACATAATGGAGCATAGCACAGGCAAACTCCTAGAGGAAAACCTGGTTCAGTCTGCTTTCCACCAGACACTGAGAGATTAATTGACCTTTCAGCAGGACAATAACATAAACCACAAGGCCAAATCTACACTGGAGTTGCAGTGGCCGAGTTAGAGTTTTGACTTAAATCAGCTTGAAAATCTATGGCAAGACTTGAAAATGGTTGTCTAGCAATGATCAACAACCAATTTGATCGAGCTTGAAGAATATTGAAAATAATAACATGCAAATGTTGCACAGTCCAGGTGTGGAAAGCTCTTAGAAACTTACCCAGAAAGGTGCTTCTACAAAGTATTGACTCAGGGGTGTCAATTCTTATGTAAATTACATATTTCTCTATTTCATTTTCAATACGTTTGCTAGAATTTCCAACCATATGTTTTCACTTTGTCGTTATGGGGTATTGTGTGAAGATGGGTAAACATTATTTTTTTAATCCATTTTGAATTCAGGCCGTAACACAAGTGAAGACCGGTAACACAAGTGAAGACCGATTTGAGCCGGTGAAGACCGGCTCAAATCGGTCTGATGTAGCAAAATTTGAAATTGTGTTTTTTACATTGGATAAAAGTAGAGACTCAGAGCTACAAAATGGTATATCATACACTACAGTTGAGGAACAATGGGAAAGTAATTTTGCTTTGAAAGTTGATAAACTTGTAAACTCACTTTTGAGAAAATGGCCTTTGAATGTTTTGGTACTACTATTGGAGTGTCCTTTGTCTACACCCATTCAGCATCGTTCACACCCTCTTAATAGGGCTAGGTGTCCTGTCAGCGGGACACCTGTCGACAATTCCCGGTGAAATTGGAGGGCATGCAATTCAAATAAATAATCATAAAAATGATGGATATTAAACATCTAGGTACATGCAAGTGCCTTATATCGGTTAAAAGCTTAAATTCTTGTTAATCTAACTGCATTGTTCAATTTACAATAGGCTTTACAGCGAAAGCATGCCATGCGATTGTTTGAGGACGGCACCCCACAACATATTTTTCAACCAGCACAGGCTTCATAAAATCACAAATAGCGATTAAATAATCACTTACTTTTTGAAAATCTTCCTCAGATTTGCAATCCAAAGGGTCCCAGCTACAACATGCATGGTCGTTTTGTTAGATATAAACCTTCTTTATATCCCAAAAGTCAGTTTAGTTGGCGCCATCGATTTGAGTTCAACATGCAGACAAAGGAATCCAAAAAGCTATCGCTAAACTTTGTTAAAACAAGTTAAACTATGTTTCTATTTTATCCTCAGGTACCCTAAAATGTAATTAAACTATAATATTTCATACGGAAAGAAGTATGTTCAATAGAAAAGTAAAATTAGCAAGTGTATGTCATCTTTGTTGCGCGCCCACAGACTGATTGCCAACTCTGGCTCCCTGTACCAAAACTCAAAATTCTTCCTCATTTTGGAAGAACCAAGCCTGAAACCTTGAACAAAGACTGCTGACATCTAGTGGAAGCCATGGGAATTGCAATCTGGGAGCTGGAATTGCATAGGACCCATAGCTTTCCATTGTAAGAGCATGGGATCTCAACAACAAAAAAAATCTGGTTGGTTTTTCTTTGGATTTCCTCCTACCATATCAATTTTGTTATAGTCTCATACATTAACATTTCTACAAACCTCAAAGTGTTTTCTATCCAATGGTATGAATTATATGCATATCCTGGGGTCTGGACCTGAGTAACAGGCAGTTTACTTTGGGCACGTCAGTCAGGCGGAAGGCATTTCTGCCAAAAAAACGCATTTTGTTACAAAAAAAGTTTACATTCAAACGGCTCTCCTGTGAAGTAATGACCCACGACATACGCCTAGTTTCCCGAAACAGGTCACAAATGTGGAATAAGTCAAGGGGTATGAATACTTTCTGAAGGCACTATATATATATATATATATATATATATATACACTGCTCCAAAAAATAAAGGGAACATTAAAATGACACATCCTAGATCTGAATGAATGAAATAATCTTATTAAATACTTTTTTCTTTACATAGTTGAATGTGCTGACAACAAAATCACACAAAAATAATCAATGGAAATCCAATTTATCAACCCATGGAGGTCTGGATTTGGAGTCACACTCAAAATTAAAGTGGAAAACCACACTACAGGCTGATCCAACTTTGATGTAATGTCCTTAAAACAAGTCAAAATGAGGCTCAGTAGTCTGTGTGGCCTACACGTGCCTGTATGACCTCCCTACAACACCTGGGCATGCTCCTGATGAGGTGGCGGATGGTCTCCTGAGGGATCTCCTCCCAGACTTGGACTAAAGCATCCGCCAACTCCTGGACAGTCTGTGGTGCAACATGGCGTTGGTGGATGGAGCGAGACATGATGTCCCAGATGTGCTCAATTGGATTCAGGTCTGGAGAACGGGCGGGCCAGTCCATAGCATCAATGCCTTCCTCTTGCAGGAACTGCTGACACACTCCAGCCACATGAGGTCTAGCATTGTCTTGCATTAGGAGGAACCCAGGGCCAACCGCACCAGCATATGGTCTCACAAGGGGTCTGAGGATCTCATCTCGGTACCTAATGGCAGTCAGGCTACCTCTGGCGAGCACATGGAGGGCTGTGCGGCCCCCCAAAGAAATGCCACCCCACACCATGACTGATCCACCGCCAAACCGGCCATGCTGGAGGATGTTGCAGGCAGCAGAACGTTCTTCACGGTGTCTCCAGACTCTGTCACGTCTGTCACGTGCTCAGTGTGAACCTGCTTTCATCTGTGAAGAGCACAGGGCGCCAGTGGCGAATTTGCCAATCTTGGTGATCTCTGGCAAATGCCAAACGTCCTGCATGGTGTTGGGCTGTAAGCACAACCCCCACCTGTGGACTTCGGGCCCTCACACCACCCTCATGGAGTCTGTTTCTGACCATTTGAGCAGACACATGCACATTTGTGGCCTGCTGGAGGTCATTTTGCAGGGCTCTGGCAGTGCTTCTCCTGCTCCTCCTTGCACAAAGGTGGAGGTAGCGGTCCTGCTGCTGGGTTGTTGCCCTCCTACGGCCTCCTCCACATCTCCTGATGTACTGGCCTGTCTCCTGGTAGCGCCTCCATGCTCTGGACACTACGCTGACAGACACAGCAAACCTTCTTGCCATAGCTCACATTGATGTGCCATCCTGGATGAGCTGTACTACCTGAGCCACTTGTGTGGGTTGTAGACTCCGTCTCATGCTACCACTAGAGTGAAAGCACTTCCAGCATTCAAAAGTGACCAAAACATCAGCCAGGAAGCATAGGAACTGAGAAGTGGTCTGTGGTCCCCACCTGCAGAACCACTCCTTTATTGGGGGTGTCTTGCTAATTGCCTATAATTTCCACCTGTTGTCTATTCCATTTGCACAACAGCATGTGGAATGTATTGTCAATCAGTGTTGCTTCCTAAGTGGACAGTTTGATTTCACAGAAGTGTGATTGACTTGGAGTTACATTGTGTTGTTTAAGTGTTACCTTTATTTTTTTGAGCAGTGTATATATATATATATATATATATATATATATATATTAGATCATTCATGAATTATGTTTTAAATTATTATATTAGATTGAGTTCATTAGTCACATGCACATAAAGTGAAGTAAATGTGTGCATTTTCCTGTTAAAATAAAAATATGGTTCAAAACAAGCTGTTCAGTTACTTACTACTCTGCCACTCAGTGACTGCCAGAAACAGCAGCTCCGCCTCCACAGGCGCATTTAGGCCATGTGAACATTGCTTGGATTGTTCTGGCAGCTATTTGCTATGAGGGGGAACTGCTAGCATTAATTATAACAGCACAAAGTTAATGGACCGTCCTGGGGTGCAAAAATGTGCATTTGGTTAGGACTTCTGGGTCTGCTCTAATCTCCCTCCCACTATGACTCTCGTGACAGACGGCTTACTTCTGCACGTGAAACTAGATCTTCTCTATCAGGTACCGATGGCGCTGAAGCAAATAGTAAATTTTAATTAACTTGTAAATAAATAATCATACCAGTCATGGGAGCCTGGGACATGATAAACCGGACATCTACATCCAACAAGAGTTGAAGGGCAGAGGGATACACTAGCTAGAACCTTCTCATCGTGGATCTGGTAGGACAAAAAAGCATGTCGGTGGCTTAATTTCCCCCCCCCCCCATGTTGTTCATCAGGTTCTACTGTAGGTGACAGGGCGACATGTTGTGTGGACTCAAACACCATAAAACCAGGTGTATCACAAATCATGATACAATTATTTAGAACAACCTAGTATGTACTACAATTTTTTTTACCACGGTGCTGGATGCTCTTCTCCGTTTCATAAACAAAGCAAAATCTATAAAAAATGCACCTGGGGCGAACAGTGGCACTGTTTCACCTTATGCGGATCTCAGTTTTAAGGTCCAATGTTTTATCATGTTTTATCTACTTGTACATAATCTGGTTGATCTTTTCCCTCTCCCTTTCTATCTCTCTGTATCTCTTTTTCTTCCTCTGTCTCCTCAGAATTTGCTGATTCTGGTGAGTTACTTTTCTAATTATCTTTGCCAAAATGCTGTTCATTATCATCTCCACAGCTTGGAAGCGACCTTTTGCCATACTTTCCCCTTAGATTGTACCGCTCCCTGATTGCAGTTACATTGCTTTCAGAAAGCATAAACACCCCTTGACTTATTCCACATTTTGTTGTGTTACAGCTTGAATTAAAATGCATAACATTTTGTTTATTTGTCACTGGGCTACACACAATACCCCATCATGTCAAAGTGGAATTATGTTTTTTCAAAATGTTTACCAATTATCTGTAAGGTCCCTCAGTCGAGCAGTGAATTTCAAACATAGATTAAACTACAAAGACCAGGGAGGTTTTCCAATGCCTCGCAAAGAAGGGCACCTATTGGTAGATACGTATATACAGTACCAGTCAAAAGTTTAGATACACATACTCATTAATTTCCAAGAGAGTGCAAAGCTGTCATCAAGGCAAAGGGTAGCTACTTTGAAGCATCTCAAATATAAAATATATTTTCATTTGTTTAACACACTTTTTTGGTTACTACATGATTCCAAATGTGTTATTTCATAGTTGTGATGTCTTCACTATTATTCTACAATGTAGAAAATAGTAAAAATAAAGAAAAACCCTGGAATGAGTAGGTGTCCAAACTTTTGACTGGTACTGTATATATATTTTTAAACATACATTGAATATCCCTTTGAGCATGGTGAATTTATTAATTACACTATGGATGGTGTATCAATACACCCAGTCACTACAAAGATACAGGCGTCCTTTCTAATTCAGTTGCCGAAGAGGAAGGAAACCACTCAGGGATCTCACCATGAGGCCAATGGTGAGTTTAATGGCTGTGATAGGAGAAAACTGAGGATGGATCAACAACATTGTAGTTACTCCACAATATCAACCTAATTGATAGATGAAAAGAAGGAAGCCTGTACAGAATAAAAATATTCCAAAACATGCATCCTGTTGTAACCATGCACTAAAGTAATACTGCAAAAAATGTGGCAAAGTAATTAACTTTTTGTCCTGAATACAAAGTGTTATATTTAGAGCAAATCCAATACAACACATTACTGAGTACCACTCTGCATATTTTCAAGCATCATGTTATGGGTATGCTTGTAATCATTAAGGACTGGAGAGTTTTTCAGGATAAAAAATAAAGAATGGAGCTAAGCACAGGCAAAATCCAAGACAAAAACCTGGTTCAGTCTGCTTTCCACCAGACACTGGGAGATTAATTCACTTTTCATAACCTAAAACACAAAGCCAAAGATACACTGGAGTTGCTTACCGAGAAGACAGTGAATGTTCCTGAGTTGCCTAGTTACAGTTTTGACTTAAATGTACTGTGGCAAGACCTAAAAATGGTTATCTAGCAATGATCAACAACCAATTTGACAGAGCTTGAATCATTTTTTACAGAATAATGGTCAAATGTTGCACAATCCAGGTATGTAAAGCTCTTAGAGACTTACCCAGAAAGACTCACAGCTGTAATCACTGCCAAATGTGCTTCTACAAAGTATTGACTCAAGGGTGTGAATACTTATGTGAATGAGATATTTTTGTATTTCATTTTCAATAAATGTGCAAAAATTTGCAAAAACATGTTTTTACTTTGTCATTTTGGGGTACTGTGTGATAATTTTTTAAATATTTAATCCATTTTGAATTCAGGCTGACACAACAAAATGTGGAATACTTTCTGAAGGCACTGTACAGGTATGTCAATGAATGTGCAAACATAAGTTTCTATGCAGACATATTTTTACTATTTTATGTGAATGTATACCTCTGTAACCATTTTGGTTTTCTCCATTATCCTTTCCATCTCCCCTCTTTTTTACCCCTTGTAAGCTAACCATTGTAACAATACATATTATATTAACTATCTTGCATGCATGGGGCTGGGAGATACATTGGGACCAAACACTGAAAGAGCTGAGTACATGTTTTGTTCTTTGACACACATAAAAAAACATGGAAGACATAGGACCAACGATCGACCGAAAACAGTCAGTGTCCGACAGGGTTGTAATCTTTTTTTATTTAATTTTTTGTAATCCCTTACATAACGTAAGCAAAAATTTGAAAATCAGATTACAAATACTTTTTTAAAACTTTACATTAAAAAAGGATGTTTGAGAAAAAATACATTGTGACACATATCTGTTTCTCAATTGACATTAAATTCAGCATTGAAAAAAGGCGCAAGTTTAAGTCTGTTCCACCTGGATTCTGATGACAAGTCAGAATCCACTATGATGACACACCAAATTCGTTTCATGGACCCTTTTCGTCTTCTTCTAATGCCTCTTAAACGTGTTGGGGCTAGGGGGCAGTATTTGCACGGCCGGATAAAAAACGTACCCGATTTAAACTGGTTACTACTCTTGCCCAGAAACGAGAATATGCATATAATTAGTAGATTTGGATAGAAAACACTCTAAAGTTTCTAAAACTGTTTGAATGGTGTCTGAGTATAACAGAACTCATATGGTAGGCCAAAAATTCCATACAGGAAGTGCCCTGTCTGACAATTTGTTGTCCTTCTGTTGCAACTCTATCGAAAATACAGCATCTGTGCTGTAACGTGACACTTTCTAAGGCTCCCATTGGCTCTCTAAAGCCGCCAGAAAGTGGAATGGGGTGTCTGCTGTCTCTGGGCAAAGTACAACAGCTCTGTTTGTGAGTGGTCATCCTGGGGACAGTGAGACTGAGATGCGCATTCACGAGAATTCTATTTTTTTTTCTTTCAGCCTTTGAATGAATACAACGTTGCCGGTTGGAATATTATCGCTATTTTGCAAGAAAAATAGGATAAAAATAAGTACGGTAATGGAATATTTTGATTTTTTTTGTCAAGAAATGAGCTCGCGCGTCACCCTTCGGATAGTGACCTGAACGCACGAACAAAACGGAGCTATTTGAAAATAACTGTGGATTATTTGGAACCAAAACATTTGTTGTTGAAGTAAAAGTCCTGGGAGTGCATTCTGACGAAGAACAGCAAAGGTAATCCAATTTTTCTAATAGTAATTCTGAGTTTAGTGAGTCCCAAACTTGGTGGATGTCAAAATAGCTAGCCGTGATGGCCGAGCTAAGTACTCAGAATGTTGCAAAATGTGCTTTCGCCGAAAAGCTATTTTAAAATCTGACACCGCGATTGCATAAAGGAGTTCTGTATCTATAATTCTTAAAATAATTGTTATGTATTTTGTGAACGTTTATCATGAGTCATTTAGTAAATTCACCGGAAGTTTTCGGTGGGTATGCTAGTTCTGAACATCACATGCTAATGTAAATAGCTGGTTTTTGATATAAATATGAACTTGATTGAACAAAACATGCTTGTATTGTATAACATAATGTCCTAGGAGTGTCACCTGATGAAGATCATCAAAGGTTAGTGCTGCATTTAGCTGTGGTTTGGGTTTTTGTGACATATATGCTTGCTTTGAAAATGGCTGTGTGATTATTTTTGGCAGGGTACTCTCCTGACATAATCTAATGTTTCGCTTTCGCTGTAAAGCCTTTTTGAAATCGGACAATGTGGTTAGATTAACGAGAGTCTTGTCTTTAAAATTGTGTAAAACAGAGAGAAATGAGAAATTGAGGTTATAGCATTTTTTAGGTATTTGTATTTCGCGCCACGCGATTCCACTGCCTGTTGACTAGGGTGGGACCCAAGCTTCCCACCTAGCCCAGGGAAGTTAAGGGGAAAGTGAACAAAAATGGACTAAAAGTCAACAGATTACGTTACTGAGTTTGGGTAATCCAAAAGTAACGTTACTGATTACAATTTTGGACAGGTAACTAGTAACTCTAACGGATTACATTTAAAAAGTAACCTACCCAACCCTGGTGGCCGACCATTACCCACTGTATCTGTGGTCAGTTTGCACAGTTGCTTTCCACTTTGATTTCTTAACCCTAGAATCTTCAAGTAACTGCCAAAATAATGGAAACACTTGAATAAATAACAGATTCATTAGTATATTGAAAGAAGGTGCTTCCACACAGGTGTGGTACCTGAGTTAATTAAGCAATTAACATCCCATTATGCTTTGGGTCATGTATTGAAATGCTTGTCAGGCCATTAGTTTGGTTACCATGGCTATGTCCTATAGTATGACAATTCCACCATCCACAGGGCGTGAGTGATCACAATGGTTTGATCAGCATGAAAATTATGTAAACCATATTCCATGGCCATCTCAGTCACCAGAACTCAACTGAATTGAACACTTTTATGGGAGATTGTGGAGTGGCACCTGAGACAACTTTTTCACCACAATTAACAAAACACCAAATTATGACATTTCTCATAGGAGAATAGTGTCGCATCCCTCTAATAGAATTCCAGACTTGTACAATCTATGCCAAGTTGCATTGAAGCTGTTCTGGCTCGTAGTGGCCCAACACCCTATTCAGTCACTTTATGTTGGTGTTTACTTTTTCCAAACTCTAAATACAAAACTCTAAACTGATAACAATTGTAATGCCTCCTATCTTATGCTTATAACCTTTGATTGTGCATTGGAGTTGAACACATCTTTCACCCCTGAGTTATTCATGCAACATCTACGTTTTCTGTGAAATACCATGAGAACATTTAATTTATCCACCAATACATCCGATAATGATTGGCTCACCACTTAGTCATTTTAACTACCATTTACATTTTTTATCAATCACTTTACTGCTATTTTCACAAGTATGTGGTGATTTTTCAAAACTCTTAGTACAAAAAACCTCAAACTGGTAACACTTGTATTCCAAACCTATAATTGTGCGTTCATTTTGTTTGGAGACATTTTTCACCACACAACCATTGATCCAAAATTAAAGATTACTGTGAAATACCATGACAACATTGATTTAATCATCAAAACAATATATTCTGAATTTAGTCGTTTTAACAACCAATTAATCCAATATTTAAAAAAGTAAGATACTTGTTTCAAAATTGCCCTTTGAATGTTATATGCTATAGTATTGTAATTTACAGAACATTCGTTTTTTTCACATTAGGTAATATACTTTCACTGAAAATCATATTTCCATCCCATGTATTATCAATGGTGTAATCATTGAAAACATCTTTCCCAATCATTGATGCAAAAAATAAATGTATTGTTCAGATATAATCATAAAATGAGTGTACTGTAATCAAATTAACAAATTGAATGAATTAAGGAAACATAACATTTAGTAGGCACTAGTTTGTATATCAAGCCTGCATTTGGCTATAGGTTCTCATCGACATTGCAGTAAATGTCCTCATTGTTCATTCACCTGGGGAAACACCTTTTGGCATGGCGAATCCAAGCCTGATATGCTGTAGGTCTGGATTGATGCCATTGCATTCCTCATCCATGGCCTGGAGGAGGGTGGCACACTCATTGGGGTGGCGATCATACACCTTCCACTTGTATTGTAATCATGTATTGTATTTTACAGTATTGTACTTACACATTGTAGCTGTCCTGTGAGGCTCTGTTAGTAAGAGCATGGCACAAGCAACAAAAGAGTTGTGGGTTCTATTCACACTTGTCACTTTGGATAAAAATGCCTGCTATGTAAATGACATATATTACCGTTTTACAGTACTGTTTTGGCCAATAAAATTTTTGTAAAGCCGTGTGAAACTATTCCATCAAAAAGACCTCAGCAATGTCATTTTGGATATATATTTACTGTATAGTGGATGCATTACATACAGTACACGCCATCATAATAGTACATTACAATATACATACTTTATATGTGTCATAGTCCATGTATGTAGGTGGCAGGGAAGTTAGGCCCAGGAGAAAACAGAGTGGTTAAAAAATTTAGTATTTATTTCCAAAACTAACTCCAAAACCCACATAGAAAAATCATCCGGGTAAACAATAACCCGTCGCACACCGATACATAAACAACACGTACATAACATAACAAACAATCACTGACAGAGAAATGAGGGGAAGTAGAGGGTTAAATACACAACATATAATTTACTGGGATATGAAACAGGTGCGTAAAGAGACCAGACAAAACCAATGGAAAATGAAAAACTGATCAATGGTGGCTAGAAGACCGGTGACGTCGATCGCCGAACACCACCCGAACAAGGAGGGGCATCAACTTCGGTAGAAGTCGTGACAATATAAACATACATTTTCATTATGTAATTCTCAAAATCTGTTGTAGACAAACCAGTTTAAAATCTATAGGTTTACCAAACGGTTAAGTGATTATCAATTAAGAGCAGTCAGATTAAGTAATAGTAAAATGTATTTTAACAAATGAGAAGACAATCATGTCAAAAGTAAATGTGAGCATTGCATTGTGAAAAGCAATTACTTTATATGAACATGTATTGCAATGTGAAACGTAGTTCTAGATTAAAGGGTCATTCCACGAAATGGGTGCCTTTTGCGTCGCTTTGATATGTCAGTAGAAATTGTGCATCAATATTGAATTTTAAAAGCCTGTTATGTTAAATGAAGTGCCCTTTAATATAGACCACATGGGCTGCGTTTACACAGGCAGCCCAATTCTGATATTTTTCCACTTATTTGTCTTTTGACCAATCACATCAGATCTTTTCACACCAGATCTTTTTCAGAGCTGATCTGATTGGTCAAAAGACCAATTTGTGAAAAAAATATCAGAATTGGGCTGCCTGTCTAAGTCCAGCCATGGATAATTCAATAAATCCGATGTTTTATATGAACGAAGACTTGCTATAGTGCCAAAATTCATCATGTCCTTCCGTCAACCCTGTATCCCCTCTAAGAAGATTGTTTAACCCACTTAACCCCAAAATGTCAATATAAAGCCCTAGTTAATTTGTTGCTTTGAAAGTTATTTCTGAAGATTATTGTTATCATTTTAAGGTTATGTGAACTGAATTCTCGTTTTAATATGGTGAAACTATTACTTTTTAAATATTGTTCTCAAAAGAAACATGGACATCTACAAGTGAAATCATAGTGCAAGTGAGCTGATCCTACTCTTTTTGTAAATTTTCTGGTGTTTTGTGGTGGAAAACTGAGCAGGTTGAGCGTAACACATCAACCCTGTTACCGATAGATTGACAGCCTAGACATGTTTTAACAATACAAATAAATGTGAAGCTTGCATTTAATTGCCACTCCTGTTGCACACAACAATCTTCCATTCCCATGTCACAAGGGGACTTATGGCTGATTTATGATTACATCGTCAACAATGTTATGGTCAACCCTGTTACTTTATTTGACACTTAATATGCACTAGTATTTTTTTATTTAACCTCTTGAGATGGGAAAACTTGTTTTTTATATAGTTGAAAATGTGCTCTTTGTGAGAGAACGTTATAATTAAGTGAAATCAAAACTTTTTTTTTTACGAAGTTACACTTCTCAAAAGCTACCGAATTGGTGGAATGACCCTAAACTTTTCTTAAGTTTAGTGAAAAAGTGATTTTGTGTGTTTGTAGTTTTTAAACAACCGTGTTTTTGATGATCTGTTTTGAGTTTTGTACTAAGCATTGTGGAAATTTATCACGTGAAAATTACACCAAAGCAATTGAAAAAACCAAGATACAAATTTCAAACTGTTCTTTTTGAAATGCTGAATAGACAGATAGTAGATGATAAATATAATTTTCCATACAGTATTTGACGACATTTGGCTATAATTTATAAAATAATCTGTCTCAAATGGAAAATCTAATCAAATGTCACATGTTTCATAAACAATAGGACTGGACTAACAATGAAATGCTTACTTAAGGGCAATTCCCAACAATGCAGAGTGAAGGAAAATAGAGAAATAATATAAAACTAAAACACATAATAATAAATAATGATAGGTACACAATGAGTAACGATAACTTAACTGTCACGCCCTGACCGGGTGAACTCAGGTGTTTTGGGTCAGGGTGGTTTATGTTGGGTGGTTTTCCTGTGTTTGTTTTCTGTTTTGCGTTGGAGCCTTGTGTTGGCTCTATTGGGGAGTATTTCTATGTTGGTTTCTGTCTTCCCAATCAGAGACAGCTGTCGCTAGTTGTCTCTGATTGGGATCTCATTTAAGTTCATTTTCCCCCACGCTGTTTGTGGGGAATTGTAGTTTGCACTGTGTTTCGTTTCTCCTGTGAAACTGTCACCATCTGTCGTGTTTATTGTTTTTTCGTGTACATCATATTTGAATAAAATGATGTGGAGCACGCAACCCGCTGCGTATTGGTCTGACAGTGATTTCGAGATATCTTCCGATGAGGGAGAATACGAGGAACGTTACAGAATTCCCCACCGAACCAGGACCAAGCAGCGGGAGGAAAAGGAGCGCGAGAGATGGGCTCGCGAGGGAAAGGAGTTCTGGACCTGGGAGGAGATCATGTCGGGGAAAGGACCCTGGCGGACGGACTCCCAGGTCGAGGAGGAAAAGCCAGCCGGTAGACGGAGTCGCAGGCGGCGGTCGAGGAAGCCCGGAAAACAGCCCCAAGAAAATTTTGGGGGGGGGGCTAATGGGGTGGTCCGGTAGGGCAGAGGAAGAGCCCAGACCACTGCTCTCGTGGGGGATGACGGCGGAGGAAGAGACGAGGATGAGGCAGTTGAATGAGGACCTGCAGAGGGAAGATCTGGAGGAGGAGCCCTGGTATGCGGAGTTGCGCGCTGTGTCGCCAGTGCGCCCGCACAGCCCAGTGCGTCCGGTGGACAGACCCAGCACATGCCGTGCTAAGATGGGAATCCAGCCGGGACGAGTGGCTAAACCAGCTCCACGCTACAGGTCACCTATACGTGTTCACAGTCCTGTCTGGCCCGTCCCTGCTCCCCGCACCAAGCCCACGGTGCGTGTCCCCAGTCCTGTCCGGCCCGTTCCTGCTCCCCGCACCAGGTTAGTGGTGCGTGTCCCCAGTCCTGTCCGGCCCGTCCCTGCTCCCCGCACCAGGTTAGTGGTGCGTGTCCCCAGTCCTGTCCGGCCCGTCCCTGCTCCCCGCACCAGGTTAGTGGTGCGTGTCCCCAGTCCTGTCCGGCCCGTCCCTGCTCCCCGCACCAAGTCAGTGGTGCGTGTCCCCAGTCCTGTCCGGCCCGTTCCTGCTCCCCGCACCAGGTTAGTGGTGCGTGTCCCCAGTCCTGTCCGGCCCGTCCCTGCTCCCCGCACCAGGTTAGTGGTGCGTGTCCCCAGTCCTGTCCGGCCCGTCCCTGCTCCCCGCACCAAGTCAGTGGTGCGTGTCCCCAGTCCTGTCCGGCCCGTCCCTGCTGCCCGCACCAAACCAGTGGTGCGTGTTCCCAGTCCGGCACGGCCCGGGTCCGGTCCACCGGTGCCCAATCCTGTTCCGGGCGACGGCTCCGCTCCAGAGCCTGGGCATGCCTCTCCACAGTGGTCCAGTCCGGGCCAGAGGGGTAGGGCTAAGGGGGAGGCGGGGGGGAGAACACGCCCGGGGCCAGAGCCTCCACCGAGGGTGAGGCGCCCACCCGGATTCCCCCCCCTAATAGACTTAAGTTTGGTGCGCCGGGAGTACGCACCGTTGAGGGGGGGGTACTGTCACGCCCTGACCGGGTGAACTCAGGTGTTTTGGGTCAGGGTGGTTTATGTTGGGTGGTTTTCCTGTGTTTGTTTTCTGTTTTGCGTTGGAGCCTTGTGTTGGCTCTATTGGGGAGTATTTCTATGTTGGTTTCTGTCTTCCCAATCAGAGACAGCTGTCGCTAGTTGTCTCTGATTGGGATCTCATTTAAGTTCATTTTCCCCCACGCTGTTTGTGGGGAATTGTAGTTTGCACTGTGTTTCGTTTCTCCTGTGAAACTGTCACCATCTGTCGTGTTTATTGTTTTTTCGTGTACATCATATTTGAATAAAATGATGTGGAGCACGCAACCCGCTGCGTATTGGTCTGACAGTGATTTCGAGATATCTTCCGATGAGGGAGAATACGAGGAACGTTACATTAACTATATACAAGGGGTACCAGTACCGAGTCGATATGACTATATTCCCAACAATGCAGAGTGAAAGGAAATAGAGAAATAATAGAAAAGTAAAACGCATAATAAAAAATAATGATAGATACACAATGAGTAACAATAACTTGACTATATACAAGGGGTACTTGTACCGAGTCGATGTGCAGGGGTACGAGGCAATTGTGGTACATATGTACAGTCGTGGCCAAAAGTTTTGAGAACGACACAAATATAAATTTTCACAAAGTTTGCTGCTTCAGTGTCTTTAGATATTTTTGTCAGATGTTACTATGGAATACTGAAGTATAATTACAAGCATTTCATAAGTGTCAAAGGCTTTTAATGAGAATTACATTAGGTTGATGCAAAGAGTCAATATTTGCAGTGTTGACCCTTCTTTTTCAAGACCTCTGCAATCCGCCCTGGCATGCTGTCAATTAACTTCTGGGCCACATCCTGACTGACGGCAGCCCATTCTTGCATAATCAATGCTTGGAGTTTGTCAGAATTTGTGGGTTTTTGTTTGTCCACCCGCCTCTTGAGGATTGACCACAAGTTCTCAATGGGATTAAGGTCTGGGGAGTTTCCTGGCCATGAACCCAAAATATCAATGTTTTGTTCCCCAAGCCACTTAGTTATCACTTTTGCCTTATGGCAAGGTGCTCCATCATGCTGGAAATGGCATTGTTTGTCACCAAACTGTTCCTGGATGGTTGGGAGAAGTTGCTCTCAGAGAATGTGTTGGTACCATTCTTTATTCATGGCTGTGTTCTTAGGCAAATTGTCAGTGAGCCCACTCCCTTGGCTGAGAAGCAACCCCACAAATGAATGGTCTCAGGATGCTTTACTGTTGGCAGGATACAGGACTGATGGTAGTGCTCACCTTGTCTTCTCTGGACAAGCTTTTTTCCGGATGCCCCAAACAATCGAAAAGGGGATTCATCAGAGAAAATCACTTTCCCGTCCTCAGCAGTCCAATCCCGGTACCTATCAGTCTGTCCCTGATGTTTTTCCTGGAGAGAAGTGGCTTCTTTGCTGCCCTTCTTGACACCAGGCCATACTCCAAAAGTCTTTGCCTCACTGTGCATGAAGATGCACTCACACCTGCCTGCTGCCATTCCTGAGCAAGCTCTGTACTGGTGGTACCCCGATCCCGCAGCTGAATCAACTTTAGGAGACGGTCCTGGCGCTTGCTGGACTTTCTTGGGAGCCCTGAAGCCTTCTTCACAACATTTGAACTGCTCTCCTTGAAGTTCTTGAAGATCTGATAAATGATTGATTTAGGTGCAATCTTACTGGCAGCAATATCCTTGCCTGTGAAGCCCAATTTGTGCAAAGCAATGATGACGGCACATGTTTCCTTTCAGGTAACCATGGTTGACAGAGGAAGAACAATGATTCCAAGCACCACCCTCCTTTTGAAGCTTCCAGTCTGTTATTCGAACTCAATCAGCATGACAGAGTGATCTCCAGCCTTGTCCTCGTCAACACTGTGTTAAGAGAATCACTGACATGATGTCAGCTGGTCCTTTTGTGGCAGGGCTGAAATGCAGTGGAAATGATTTTTTGGGATTCAGTTCATATGCATGGCAAAGAGGGATTTTGCAATTAATTGCAATAAATCTGATCACTCTTCACAACATTCTGGAGTATATGCAAATTGCCATCAAACAAACTGAGGCAGCAGACTGTGAAAATTAATATTTGTGTCATTCTCAAAACTTTTGGCCATGACTGTACACATAACTAGGAATAAAGTTACAGATAGTAAACAGTAGCAGCAGCGTATGTGACGAGTCAAAAAAGTTACTGCAAAAAGGGTCAATGCAGATAGTTAATTAAATAGTTAACCAAATAGGACTATGTAGCAGACATATGTTTTGGGGGTAGAATCTGTTCAGGGTCCTGTTAGTTCCAGAATTGGTGCATCAATACCACTTGCTGTGCGGTAGCAGAGACAACAGTCTTCGCTTGGGTGGCTGGAGTCTTTGACAATATTTAGGGCCGTCCTCTGACACCTGGTATAGAGGTCCTGGATGGCAGGGTGGGAGCTTGCCCCTCTGTTTCCTGTAGTCCACGATCAGTTCCTTTGTCTTGCTAATGTTGAGGGAAAGATTGTTGTCCTGGCACCACACTGCAAGGTCTCTGACCTCCTCCCTATAGGCTGTCTCATCGTTGTCGGTGATCAGGCCTACCTACCACCGATGTCTTGTCGGCAAACTTAATGATAGTGTTGGAGCTTTAGATCAGTGCAGATGTTGCTTGTAATCCATGGCTTCTGGTTGGGTTATGTAGAGTTGAAGTTGGAAGTTTACATACACTTAGGTTGGAGTCATTAAAACTCGTTTTTCAACCACTCCACTAATTTCTTGTTAACAAACTATTCATTTTGCTACTTTGTGCATGAAACAAGTAATTTTTCGAACAATTGTTTACAGACAGATTATTTCACTTATAATTCACTGTATCACAATTCCAGTGGGTCACAAGTTTACATGCACTAAGTTGACTGTGCCTTTAAACAGCTTGAAAAATTACAGAAAATTATGTCATGGCTTTAGAAGCTTCTGATAGGCTAACTGACATCATTTGAGTCAATTGGAGGTGTACCTGTGGATGTATTTCAAGGCCTACCTTCAAACTCAGTGCCTCTTTGCTTGACATCATGGAAAAATCTGAAGAAATCAGCCAAGACCTCAGAAACAAATTGTAGACCTCCACAAGTCTGGTACATCCTTGGGAGCAATTTCCAAACGCCTGAAGGTACCACGTTCATCTGTACAAACAATAGTACACAAGTATAAACACCATGGGACCACGCAGCCGTCATACCGCTGAGGAAGGAGACACGTTCTGTTTCCTAGAGATGAACGTACTTTGGTGCAAAAAGTGCAAATCAATCCCAGAACAACAGCAAAGGACCTTGTGAAGATGCTGGAGGAAACGGGTACAAAAGTATCTATATTCACAGTAAAACAAGTCCTATATCGACATAACCTGAAAGGCCGCTCAACAAGAAAGAAGCCACCGCTCCAAAATCACCATTAAAAAGCCAGACTACGGTTTGCAACTACACATGGGGACAAAGATCGTACTTTTTGGAGAAATGTCCTCTGGTCTAATGAAACAAAAATAGAACTGTTTGGCCATAATGACCATTGTTATGTTTGGAGGAAAAAGGGGGAAGCTTGCAAGCCGAAGAACACCACCATCCCAACCGTGATGCACGGGGGGTGGCAGCATCATGTTGTGGGGGTGCTTTGCTGCAGGAGGGACTGGTGCACTTCACAAAATAGATGGCACCAGGAGGAAGCAAAATTACGTGGATATATTGAAGCAACATGTCAAGTCATCAGTCAGGAAGTTAAAGCTTGGTTGCAAATGGGTCTTCCAAATGGACAATGACCCCAAGCATACTTCCAAAGTTGTGGCAAAATGGCTTAAGGACAACAAAGTCAAGGTATTGGAGTGGCCATCACAACGCCCTGACCTCAATCCTATAGAAAATCTGAGGGCACAACTGGTCCTGTGTGGCTCAGTTGGTAGAGCATGGTGTTTGCAACGCCAGGGTTGTGGGTTCGATTCCCACGGGGGACTAGTACGGGGAAAAAATGTATGAGCACTGCCCGCCCCCGCCTTTCTGTTTTTCCCTCTATTTACAGACAGGCAGATTCCCGGTCGGAATATTATCGCTTTTCTACGAGATAAATTGCATAAAAATTGTTTTTAAACAGCGGTTGACATGCTTCGAACTACGGTAATAGAATATTTAGAATTTTTTTGTCACATTATGCGCCATTCGCGCGACCGTGATTTACCATTCTGATAGTGTCTAGAACGCACGAACAAAACGTCGCTGATGGAACATAACGATGGATTATTTGGGACCAAACCTACATTTGTTATTGAAGTAGAAGTCCTGGGAGTGCATTCTGACGAAGAACAGGAAAGGTAAGACCATTTTTCTTATAGTAAATATGATTTTGGTGAAGGCTAATCTTGCCGGGTGTCTAAATAGCTAGCCCGTGATGGCTGGGCTATGTACTTAGAATATTGCAAAATGTGCTTCATCCGAAAAGCTATTTTAAAATCGGACATATCGAGTGCATAGAGGAGTTCTGTATCTATAATTCTTAAAATAATTGTTATGCTTTTTGTGAACGTTTATCGTGAGTAATTTAGTAAATTCTTAGTAAATTCCCCGGAAGTTTGCGGGGGTATGCTAGTTCTGAACGTCACATGCTAATGTAAAAAGCAGTTTTTTGATATAAATATGAACTTGATTGAACAAAACATGCATGTGTTGTTTAACCTCTCTGGCGCATGTGGGACGA
Organism: Salmo trutta; assembly: GCF_901001165.1. Taxonomy (NCBI): domain Eukaryota; kingdom Metazoa; phylum Chordata; class Actinopteri; order Salmoniformes; family Salmonidae; genus Salmo; species Salmo trutta. The sequence continues at coordinate 27,758,717 of NC_042964.1, read as the reverse complement.
ACTCGTCCCACCTACGTAACAGCCACTGAAATCCAGTGGCGCGATTTTTGAATCGTTAGAAATACTATTACTTCAATTTCTCAAACATATGACTATTTTACAGCTATTTAAAGACAAGAATCTCGTTAATCTAACCCCACTGTCCGATTTCAAAAAGGCTTTACAACGAAAGCAAAACATTAGATTATGTCAGCAGAGTGCCCAGCCAGAAATAATCAGACACCCATTTTTCAAGCTAGCATATCATGTCACATAAACCCAAACCACAGCTAAATGCAGCACTAGCCTTTTATGTTTTACGGCGAAAGCATAAAGTTAGGTTATGTTAGGAGAGTACATTGACAATAGCTGTGTGTACTGTATTGTCAATTCAAAGACAGGCGTCACCAAAACCATAAAATCAGCTACAATTATGCACTAACCTTTTACAATCTCCATCAGATGACACTCCTAGGACATTATGTTAGACAATGCATGCATTTTTAGTTCTATCAAGTTCATATTTATATCCAAAAACAGCGTTTTACTATGGCGTTGATGTTGAGGAAATCGTTTCCCTCCAATAACCGGCAGTCAAGTCATCGCAACAAAATAATGAATTAATATTAGAAAACATTGGTAAAATATTATAATGTCATTCAAAGAATTATAGATTTACATCTCTTGAACGCAATCGACTTGCCAGATTTAAAAATAACCTTACTGGGAAATCACACTTTGCAATAATCTGAGCACTGCGCCCAGAAAAATACGCATTGCGATACAGACTAACCGCCATGTTGGAGAGATCTAAAATCGAAAATACTATGTAAATAATCCATTACCTTTTGATTCTCTTCATCAGATGTCACTTCCAGGAATCCCAGGTCCATAACAAATGTAGTTTTGTTCAAAAAAGCTCATCATTTATGTCCAAAAAGCTCCGTGTTGTTAGCACATGATCTAAGCCAGCCGGACTTCACTTCACGAACGGAAAAAATATATTTACGTTCGTTCAAACATGTCAAACGTTGTATCGCATAAATCATTAGGGCCTTTTTTAACCAGAACATGAATAAAATTCAAGGCGGACCATTGGGTTCTCTTTTAAAACATTTCGGAATGAGAGTACCCAACATGAACTCGCGCGCCAGGTGTCTAATGGGCCATCACCGTTCCAAGGCTCTTCTTCGGTCAGATCTCAGAGTAGAAGACTCAAAACACTTTGTAAAGGCTGGGGACATCTTGTGGAAGCAATAGGAAGTGCCAAAACATTCCTCAGCCCCTTTGTTTTTCAATGGCATAGGCTTAACCTCTCTGGGGTATGTGGGACGATTTCGTCCCACCTACGTAACAGCTACTGAAATTCCAGTGGCGCGATTTTAGAATCGTTAGAAATACTATTACTTCAATTTCTCAAACATATGACTATTTTACAGCTATTTAAAGACAAGAATCTCGTTAATCTAACCCCACTGTCCGATTTCAAAAAGGCTTTACAACGAAAACAAAACATTAGATTATGTCAGCAGAGTGCCCAGCCAGAAAAAATCAGACAGCCATTTTTCAAGCTAGCATATCATGTCACATAAACCCAAACCACAGCTAAATGCAGCACTAACCTTTGATGATCTTCATCAGATGACACACCTAGGACATTGTGTTATACAATACATGCATGTCTGTTCAATCAAGTTCATATTTATATCAAAAAACAGCTTTTTGCATTAGCATGTGACGTTAAGAAAAAACATAACCCCCGCAAACTTCCGTTGAATTTACTAACAGTTTGCTAAATTACTCACGATAAACGTTCACAAAAAGCATAACAATTATTTTAAGAATTATAGATACATTACTCCTCTATGCACTCGATATGTCCGATTTTAAAATAGCTTTTCGGATGAAGCACATTTTGCAATAATCTAAGTACATAGCCCGGCATTACAGGGCTAGCTATTTAGATACCCACCCAGGTCAGCCTCCACCAAAATCACATTTCCTATAAGAAAAATGTTCTTACCTTGCTTGTTCTTCATCAGAATACACTGCCAGGACTTCTACTTCAATAACAAATGTTGGTTTGGTCCCAAATAATCCATCGTTATATCCAAACAGCGACGTTTTGTTCGTGAGTTCTAGAATGCTTCTTCACGGTCCCGCGCATGGCGCATTGGCGTGTCAAAAATGTCTAAATATTCCATTACCGTACTTCGAAGCATGTCAACCGCTGTTTAAAACCAATTTTTATGCCATTTAACTCGTAGATTAGTGATAATATTCCGACCGGGAGTATGCATTGAGCCTAAACAGCCGAATAAAATTTATCCTCAGGAGCGACTCATGCACGCGCCTCATTCAAAGGTCCTCGGAGCAGCCACTTACAAAAGGTGATAATGTGTTTCAGCCTGAGACTCCCTCGTAAACCTTCAGTCATTTCCCAGGCTCTGAGAGCCTATTGGAGCCCTGGGAATTGTCACGTTACAGCTAAGATCCTTACTTTTCAATAAAAAGATGCAAGACGCACGACTCCTTGTCAGACAGGGTACTTCCTGCTTGAAACCTTGTCAGGTTTTTGCCTGCCATAGGAGTTCTGTTATACTCACAGACACCATTCAAACAGTTTTAGAAAATTCAGAGTGTTTTCTATCCAAACCTGAACAATAATATGCATATTCTAGCTTCTGAGTTGGTGTAGGAGGCAGTTAAAAATGGGAACATATTTTTTCCAAAATTCTCAATACTGCCCCCTAGCCCAGACAGGTTAAAGTCAATTCAACACATCAGGTATCCACTTCCTGTCAGAATCTGTCTCAGGGTTTTGCCTGCCAAATGAGTTCTGTTATACTCACAGACACCATTCAAACAGTTTTAGAAACTTTAGGGTGTTTTCTATCCATATATAATAAGTATATGCATATTCTAGTTACTGGTTAGGATTAGTAACCAGATTAAATTGGGTACATTTTTTTATCCAGCCGTGGAAATACTGCCCCCTATACCCTAACAGGTTAAAGAACACCCTCTGTGTTCTGTTAGACAAGTAACTCTTTATCCACATTATAGCAGGGGGTGTAAAGCCATAACACATATGTTTTTCCAGCAGCAGACTATGATCGATAATGTCAAAAGCTGCACTGAAGTCTAACAAGACAGCCCCCACAATAATTTTATCATCAATTTCTGTCAGCCAATCATCAGTCATTTGTTTAAGTGCTGTGCTTGTTGAGTGTCCTTCCCTATAAGCATGCTGAAATTCAGTTGTCAATTTGTTTACTGTGAAATAGCATTGTATCTGTTCAAACACAATTTTTTCCAGAAGTTTACTAAGGTTTGGTAACAGGCTGATTGGTCGGCTATTTGAGCCAGTAAAAGGGGCTTTACTATTCTTGGGTAGCGGAATTACTTTAGCTTCCCTCCAGGCCTGAGGGCACAAGCTTTCTAGTTGGCGCACATCAACACCATCATGCCGGAAACCCTAGACCCACTCCAATTCGCATACCGCCCCAACAGATCCACAGATGACTCAATCACACTCCACACTGCCCTTTCCCAACTGGACAAAAGGAACACCTATGTGGGAATGCTGTTCATTGACTACAGCTCAGCATTTAACACCATAGTGCCCACCAAGCTCATCACTCAGCTAAGGACCCTGGGACAAAACACCTTCCTCTGCAATTGGGTCCTGGACTTCCTGATGGGCCGCCCCCAGGTGGTAAGGGTAGGCAACAACACATCTGCCATGCTGATCCTCAACACTGGGGCCCCTCAAGGGTGCGTGCACAAACACTCTACGGCCTTACGACCACCGCGGCTGGGACTTTTGTCTGGGACTTACAGCTGGGACTTACGGATCTCGCAGGGGAATACCCCCACGAGGGACCTATCCTACATGGAACCTGCCCTACACTGTGGTGTCACTTACGGATCTCGCAGAGAACTATCTCCACTTGGGACCTATCCGAACGGAACCTACCCTAAACCATTTATTTCTATGGATCTCACAGAGGAACACCCCCACTCGGGACCTATCCTTACGGAACCTACCATAAACCATGTATTTCTGACTGGTCATTCCACAATGGGCCTACTGAATAAACTCAGGCTTTCTAGGTCTGCATCCTATAATTATTTCAGCCTATGACTCATCTCCCCAAGATGTCAGAATAAGTGGTAACAGGTGTATGAACTGTGCCTACATTGTTTTTTGTTTCGGCTCCTGTTTTACTGATTTGGACTGTAGTTCGACTGCAAATCGTGGTGAATCCTGCCGACAATGCCAACTGTTAGGTTCTGAACAAACAGAGTAAAAACTCATGGACAACTAGTAAAAGTTCAAATCAAGTTTATTCACCCACTGGGTCAAACAGCTGCAAAGACAGACATGTTTCCCCCAGCACAAGTATGTATACCCTCCTACTAGGCGGAGGCAACTCCTTACACATGTAAACAGCCATAACATCTCTGTTGCTAGGCAGGAACTTAAGGGGTGTGTGTGTAATAGGACTGTTCCTTCTCACTTCATCTGACCTCGGCCCGAATTCTTCACTCCTCCCTAATCCACGGCTATCGAACCTTATCAGTGACTGCATCCAGTGATTGCCTTTTTCCTCACTCAATAATTTTCCATACCTTTAGTTCTTATCCACCCTCTATTGACCCCACCATATACATTCCTTATACATGTAATCTCAAACTTCTAGAATGGTAAGTATATTTCAAGCTAGAATCCAACAAGATAGTTTGGGTACCATTAATTGACTACTTAGCAGTCTGGCTATTTAAATTCAGATTTTGGTTTCCCAAAAGCATCTTCAGGCTAAGTTTATCGTTAGAACCTTTGTAGGAGCGTTGTTAAATCTCAGAGCTGTTTCCCAAAACCATCATTATTAACGTTGCACTTGAAAATGCTCATAATCTACCACTCATAGAACAGCTAAGTGCATCGTTAGATGCTTTTTTCCCCCTCCTGCGTCACTTCATCCATAGAAGATCTCCACTAAACATTTAATCACATTGTTTATCCGGCTCTCTGTGACTGCCTATAACTCCAGAACAAAGTTGAATACAAAATACAAAGTTATAAAAATATGATTAAAATGAAAACCGGGATCACTGCCTTCAAATATAAACAGTAGGCTATATTACATGTTCAATCAATTGAGTTCTATTTTGCTACTTGTAGGCTACTGTTTGTAATTTATTTCCATATACTTCATGATATGTAGCCTGAAATGTGCGCAATGATGTGCCAAATCAGTGATTTAGTGAATTTGTATTATCTCTATGAGATGTTTTGGGAAACGCATATTACATATTTTTTAAGAAAGATCCATTGTTAAAACACTCGTAAGTCTATGTTCCAAGCCCTGGACTCTTCGCTGGCCACACCAGAACATACCAGAACATGTGTGTTTGGGATTGTCCTGCTGGAAGACGCACAACCTTCTACAGAGACCTAGTTTTTGGTCATTGGATTGAACATTCTATTTCAAAAAACATTGACTGCTGATTTCATGATGTATTGCACACATTCAAGGCCCCAGGTACCAGAGGCAGCAAAGCAACCCCACAGCATTAATAAACCTCTCCCATGTTTGATTGTGGGGAGGGTGTTCTTTTCTTTGAATGCTTCATTTGGTCATTAATAAACATAGCAAGACACCACTGCTGAAGGATGCACAAGAAAGCCTTATTTAACTTCTCATAAACACAGAAGAAATAGGAAATTAATTAAGAAAAGTGCAAGGGTGCCAATATATAAGTCATGTTATCATTGCAACACAATGTGAATGACAGTGTTGGCTATACATCACAGAGCATGCTCTGGCAGAGCATATGATTGAGAACACCGACGCTATGCTGGTACTGCATGCTGTGAAACGACGTGGGGAGCAGCTGAGTAGGGAATATCTCTTTAGAAATCAAAGAACTTTGGTTAGTCACAAATTCAAAGGTGATTGTAGACAAAATAAATGACCTAATACAATACAATTTGGTGCTTTATCTTGGAGGGACAAAGGCCAAACTGAAGTTTGAGTAGGTATGCGGTACAAGCCCTTCCTTCAGTGATGGTCTGCCACTGACGATAGGGTCATTCTTTTTAATGCCCCATTATATAGTAAAAGGAGACTAGATAGTTGCTGCATTGTGGTGTGGACATGTTGTTGCTGTTATCATTGCTATATGGCACTGAACAGACCGGACAAGGCTGTCTAGTTTACCATGAATGGTTCATCCCTCAACACACACACATACACCAAAACTACATATTGTCACGCAATCAAATACTGAATGTTTCAACAAAGTGGCTTTTCTGCTAGATTTGATTCGAACTGTTTATATGCAATTTTTACTATCAATTGGTTATAAAAACAAAACTGAGTAAAGGGATATAACAGATCACTATTTGATTATATGTTCTATATACTCTATATTCCACATTAAATATTTTATATTCTACCAGAAAGATCAATAGTAATGCAACTTTCATGCATCATGCTATATATAAATCCCATGTCAAATGTAGCAAAGTGTTCTTAACCTTGGCCACTGTATGGTGTCTGCAACTACCCTTGGTCATTGCATTTGTGGCCCTTGTCTGGTGTGTATCCGGTCATAGTGTGTGGTTGTTGTCGCACCTGTACTGTGTAATGACCCAGAATTAATTTATCACGTAGCTGAATCAGTTTTAGGAAAACTGTTTTAGGACAACTGCAGAGTCTTGCTGCTACAGCCATTCAGTGCCTTTACTACTACACACATAAATAGTTAGATGAATAATTGGGCCTTGACAAAGTTATGTAACCCCCCCCCAACTCGTGGCTGGCTGTTGAAAGAATCAATGTTAAAAGCTTTCTGCTCCAGTACAGACTAATTTTCATGACGCAAAAAAAAAAAACTGCAGCAGAGAGGTCATGCCACAAGGACAAAAAGCCATTTGATAAACAGCTAAAAGTTATTATGTCCTGTAGCAAAGGGCAAACAAACATGGGAGTGATTTTGTTAAGGTATATTTCTCCATAAGTGGCAACAGTGGATGACAACACCATTAGGGAGGTTATCAACTTGAACTTAACACTGAGCTCCCTTTTCTCAGCCTTAATAGACCCAAATATAATTTAGCTGCTTCTTTGTTTTCACAACTCCATCACCTGCACCTCTCCACTTCCTGGAAGTAGGACTCAAATGGACTCATAAGGTCTCATTTCCACAGAACCTTTTCAAATTATAGAAGCCTCTCAAAACACTTTTAAAAACAGATTAACAAATACAACTCTTGATTTGGATGAGTGTCCATCTCATCCACTCTGCACCAGTTGGATAGGAACCTTTCTAGTAGGTTCCTCCTGCACATTTGAATATGCATTCCAAAATGTAATTTATTTTGGTTTATTTTGGTTTCTCATAGTTACAGGTGTTACAGATACGTTTAGACAGCTGACTCATTCATTCTGATGACTGGGCGAGATAGAATACTTTCAGTAAGGGAAAGAAGCACGGTTTTCCAGACAAAGCATCCTGATGTGTCAGATTCTATTTATTGCAGTGTCCTCAACACTGGATTTTCCAGTGGAGCAGTGTCTGCAGCTTTTAATTCCTGGCTAATTCATCAAAAAGAGTGTCTCTTCTCTATATACATAAGAATCAAAACACTTCGCTAAATTGATCTCAAAAAAGCAAATGCTCATTGTAAATGCCCTTTTCAGTACTCATCGCTACAGAAAAGAGAACTGATCTTTGCTGTGTGTAGATATATCTATACAGTTGAAGTCGGAAGTTTATATACACTTAGGTAGGAGTCATTAAATCACATTTTTCAACCACTCCACACATTTCTTGTTAACAAACTATAGTTTTCGCAAGTCGGTTAGGACATCTACTTTGTGCATGTCACAAGTAATTTTTCCAACAATTGTTTACAGACAGATTATTTCACTTACTGTATAATTCACTGTATCACAATTCAAGTGGGTCAGAAGTTTACATAGACTAAGTTGACTGTGCCTTTAAACAGCTTGGAAAATTCCAGAAAATGATGTCATGGCTTTAGAAGCTTCTGATAGGCTAATTGACATCATTTGAGTCAATTGGAGGTGTACATGTGGATGTATTTCAAGGCCTACCTTGCTTGACATCATGGGAAAATCAAAATAAATCAGCCAAGACCTCAGAAAACAATTGTAGACCTCCACAAGTCTGGTTCATCCTTGTGAGCAATTTCCAAATGCCTGAAGGTAACACGTTCATCTGTACAAACAATAGTACGCAAGTATAAACACCATGGGACCACGCAGCCGTCATACCACTCAGGAAGGAGACACATTCTGTCTCCTAGAAATACGAGTTTTAATGACTCCATTCTAAGTGTACGTAAACTTCTGACTTCAACTGTACATACTGTATACATATATACACATACATACATTTGTTTTTCGAAATTAGTACGTCTATAATTTCTTGAGATGCTATACCCCTTTTACAGCCTCTATGTACATTAACTATACCAACCATTAGGAACACCATCTTGTCAAATTCAAACTGGTGCGCCTGGCACCTACTACCATACTCTGCACTTCATATATTTTTTCCTGCCCATTCATCCTATGAATGACACACATACACAATCCATTTTAATTATCTCAAGGCTTAAAAATCCTTCTTTAATCTGTCTCCTCCTCTTCATCTACTACACTGATTTGAAATGGATTTAACAAGTGAAATCAATAAGGGGTCATAATTTTCACCTGGATTCATCTGGTCAGTTCATGTCATGGAAAAAGAAGGCATTCCTAATGCTTTGTATACTCAGTTTATATTGAGATCTCTGCAACCACCGACTAGACTGAACATGTAGCTACTGCATATGTATCTCGGATACGAAAATGTTGCTCATTCAAAGTAGTTGTAAGGATTCAATCGTTTTTTCGTAGTCCTTGCTGCTTGGTTTTGCACTTATACAGTAATGTCTTGGTGTGAGAGAGAATTTACTGTCCTTGTGTATTGTGTGTGTGTGATGCTAAACCTTCAGAATTTCTTGACCTTTTCCATTTCTGTCATTGCCTTACCCTTGTCTTTTACTGTAACGTTGTAGAACTTGGGACTTATGGAAAACTAAAATATTATCAAACAATGACCGAGGAAGATTCTTTGAGTCACTTTTCCCATCGGTTTTATTTTTCTCTCCATTTTGATTATTTTGACTTATGCTTCATTATTTTGTGATTGTTATGTATGCTTATGTATTGTTTGATTACCTCCCTACGAGATTTCACTGACATAAGTGCAAATCATTTTCCAATGCTCTTTGTTTGGACATCTACATTATATATTCTTGATCTTCGTGCTCAGGGGTATTTAACTCTTGTTTTAGTGTTTCTTGATTGATAGCATTTGTTAACGTGTATAATTGTATTTTGTTTGTCTAATAGTATAAAAAATGTGTCAAGCTGAAGTTAATATGTGTAGTGTCAACCATACAGTTATTGAAAAGTTTGTGAGATTTTTCATCCACTCTTTTTAGATCTTCTAAAGGGTTTTGCTTGATGGTTCAAAATTTGACTGTAATTTAGCAGGCAGAAGGGCCGTGCTAAGTTATTTTCCAACTACAGATCTGCTTGTGAGTGGATATGCACTGTCCTGGTTTGTGGTTACTTTCAGCCCCAGGGCCTTGTCATTGACCATAGAACATTGGTATGGGTATCTGACTATTTTCCACGTTAACAGATATACACAAACATGCCTGCAAGAACATACGCAAGGACACACACACAGACTCCCCCAAAAAACATTGTAACATCACATCAGTCCTTTCTCTCTTTTATCTTGGAGACACAAAATCGGCCATGCCTCCGCACACTCTCGGAATCCCCACAATCTGCAATGAGAACGGAACCGAGTATGCAAGTAAGATTTACGTCACTGATTTTGGCAAAGTGGAGTGACTCATCCACCCAGGAATTGCATAACAGGCGTCACTGTCAGAAAACCGAGTAGCCAAAGAGAGATAATGTAATAATGATAACTGGGAAAGGGCTGTCCTCCAATGGTGAGTCGGGCTAGAGGCAGCAGACGCGGAGGGTGTGTGATCCATATCAGTGTGTCAGAATGTATTAACGAATGTGTGTGCCGAGCAAGGGTGTTGATTGCTACAGACAGCGGAAAGAGAAAGAGGGTGGAGAGCTCTGTGGCACCGGGTTGCTGTTGGACAGTTAATGATTTCGCTGGAAGGTCACACATAGTGACAAGGTACATCTCGATGACTCACCACAGCAGTCCTGACGAATTAGCTGACCTTGGAAGCTTTCATGTTGATTGAAATGCACTAGCCTGATTGAAAGTATGACCAATATGCGTGCACTGACTTTCATGCAGCATGCGCACATGTATGCAGCATGCCCATATATGCATTCACGACCACTTCAGTAACACGTGTGATGTAGTTCTGACCGCTACACACAATACCCCTTAATGACAAAGCGAAAACAGGTTTTTAGATATGTTTGCAAATATATTAAAAATAAAAAACAGAAATAACTTATTTACATTCAGACCCTTTGCTATGAGACTCGAAATTGAGCTCAGGTGCATCCTGTTTCCATTGATCATACTAGAGATGTTTCTACAACTTGATTTGAGTCCACTTGTGGTAAATTCAATTAATTGGACATGATTTGAAAAGGCACACACCTGTCTATATAAGATCCTACAGTTGACAGTGCATGTTAGAGCAAAAACCAAGCCATGAGGTCAAGGGAATTGTCTGTAGAGCTCAGAGACAGGATTGTGTCGAGGCAGAGATCTGGGGAAGGGTACCAAAACATTTCTGCAGCATTGAAGGTCCCCAAGACCACAGTGGCCTCCATCATTCTTAAATGGAAGAAGTTTGGAACCACCAAGACTCTTCCTAGAGCTGGCCAACCGGCCAAACTGAGCAACCGGGGGAGAATGGCCTTGGTCAGGGAGGTGACCAAGAACCCGATGGTCACTCTGACAGAGCTTCAGAGTTCATGTGGAGATGGGAGAACCTTCCAGAAGGACAACCATCTCTGCAGCACTCCACCAATCAGGTCTTTATGGTAGAGTGGCTAGACGGAAGCCACTCCTCAGTAAAAGGCACCTGACAGCCCACTTGGAGTTTGCCAAAAGGCACCTGAAGGACTCTCAGACCATGAGAAACAAGATTCTCTGATCTGATGAAATCAAGATTGAACTCTTTGGCCTGAATGCCAAGCGCCATGTCTGGAAGAAACCTGTCACCATCCCTACGGTGAAGCATCATGGCTGTGAGATGTTTTTCAGCAGCTGGGACTGGGAGATTAGTCAGGATCGTGGGAAAGCGGAATGGAGAAAAGTACAGAGATCCTTGATGAAAACCTGCTCCAGAGGCTGTAATCACTGCCAAAGGTGCTTGAACATATAACTGAGTAAAGGGTCTGAATACTTAAGTAAATGTGATATTTCAGTTTTTTTTATACATTTGCAAAATGCTTTGTCATTATCGGGTTATTTTGTGTAGATTGATCAGGGGAAAAAACGATTTAACAAATTTTAGAGTAAGGCTGTAACGTAACAAAATGTGGAAAAAGTCAAGGGGTTTGAATACTTTCCGAATGCGCTGTATATGCCATTTTGCAGACACTTTTATACAAAGCACACTATAGTCACGTGTGCATACATTTTACGTATGGGTTGCCCCAGCGGGAATCGAACCCAAAACACTTGGCGTTGCAAAAGACACGCTCTATCGATTGAGCCACACAGGACCACTGCCTGGACTACTGCCAGAGCTGTCTGAAGGAAGTTTTCAAGGAAGTGAGTTTGTGTTTATACAGGGTCTCCCGCCCTCACCTTCCGTCAACCAATCATGTCAATGCAGAGCTATACGGAGCCCTCCGTATTGTTACCATATTTTAGAGGTGCATGGCGATGCAGTACGGAGCTCAATTTGGCCTCTGCATGCCTCTGGAGGCTCCACAATTGCGTCACGCCCTCCATACTGCGCCTCTAACCACATTTTCGGATTAAGCATACAATTATTCTCATGCAATAATGGATATTTCCAGCAAACTCAGCTTTTACACCTGCTAATATACCGCAGCTTTATTGATGTGCAGGTCAAAATTAAGTGTTAGGTGCTCGTATGAATTTTCTAGCCAATCAGCGTTGATCTAAACTGAGTGAGCTCAGCTGTGACTGGTCTTTGAGCACCAAAAAAAAATGTGTAAAGGGAAGCCAATTTGAATTTGGCTTCAGACCAATCACATCAAAAGCCAATCGTCATTGACAGAAAAAAACTTGAATTGTTACATCTTGTTGTGTTGTTGTCCTCTGGTGGCTAGCTAGTTAAAATCAGCCCTTTTCTAAATTAGCCATGGATGGTGTCCTGGAAATTCATACTGAGAGACTTTGGCATTTCTTCAAACAATTATCTTTATTTAATATTGATTAATTATTGCAATAATGAGACTAGTCAACCCAACACTCTTGACAGTTGGGCCGAGCAGTCTAACCTTCACAGAAATGCAGAGTTCTTTATATAGCTGACACCAGGAATGCTTAGTCATGGCTGGTTCCACCCCTCCGAAGCAGATTGGGGCAACATAAGCCACTCTGGGTTCATCCTGTCGTTATCTGCACGGGTGGGGTTGTCTTAACCCCACCCTGGCTTAGTTTCCCAGATGCCAGGATGATTATGAGACAATGAGGGATCGTTCTAAACCTAAGCTATCTCTAGTAAAACCCATTCTTGACCATACATCCAGATTAGCTTCAGGGACCTAGAGTGGAGACCATAAAAACACAGCATTAGTAGAACAGAAATGTCTTACTTTTTGTTACGTATTAATTGTTAACCATTAATATCAAATCAATCAGGTAAATACGTAATTTTTCTCTCACAATGGAGATAGCGATATTGACTTGTGGTTTTACTTAATTCTCCATACTGACCAATGATTATAACGGTTCTGATCCAGTAATACCGACATTCATTCATTGTGCCCGTAGCCTGAGAGGATGGAAGTTCAACATGTATCTAGATGTAGTATGCAAATGTTAACTAGCTGGCCTGGCGCATCATTGCCCATGAAAGGAAGTTAGGCTACCGATCAAGCATCGTAGCCTAGGACAACAAAAACTAAAAGCGTGTAATGTATGACAGAGTAATAGACTGTTTTAAGCAACATGAAAGAGGAGGATGTCAATAGCATTACTCTACAAGTAGGGTGAGTCAACATGTTTTTTCTACTTGCATGCACTTACATGCACACACACAGAAATCAGTAGCATGGACAGCCACATCATATTTAGTGTGTCTTGGTGTCTTTTAGTTGTCACTGTATTAGACTAAGCATAGGTGATTAGATGATGTTGAAATGTTGAAGTTTAATTTTCCTGTGCGAGCACCATTATGAATATCAAGAGGGTGTATATCTTACATAAGTAAGTTATTTCTAAAGAAAAGCCATGGACATTCAAACTGTTGCTTGTGCAAAGCACATTTTCACTGTGAATTTATTATTGCGCCAAAAAGTCTTACCAACACACATGGCAGTCCATTCAAAATGGCAACAATGGAACATATGGTTTTTGATATGCATCTATTTCAAAGCCGACCTTTGGACAGGGTTTAAACCCATCAAGGTGATATTCAGACATTATTTGATGGATTTTGAAAATTCTAAAAGCGTTGAGTATCTTACACCATTATGCAGCTGTTACATTTATCAGAACTGTATTGTTGACCTTTTATCAATTTTGACAACCGTTGCTGCTTACATACACTACCGGTCAAAAGTTTTAGAACACCTACAAGGGTTTTTCTTTATTTGTACTATTTTCTACATTGTAGAATAATAGTGAAGACATCAAAACTATGAAATAACATATATGGAATCATGTATTAACCAAAAAAGTGTGAAATAAATCAAAATACACTACCATTCAAAAGTTTGGGGTCACTTAGTAATGTCCTTGTTTTCCATGAAAACGTACATGAAATTAGTTACCAAATGAATAGGAAATATAGTCAAAATGTTGACAAGGTTATAAATAATGACTTTTAATTGAAATAATCGTTGTGTCCTTCAAACTTTGCTTTCGTCAAATAATCCTCAATTTGCAGCAGTTACAGCCTTGCAGACCTTTTGCATTCTAGTTGTCAATTTGTTGAGGTAATCTGAAGAGATTTCACCCCATGCTCCCTGAAGCACCTCCCACATGTTGGATTGGCTTGATGGGCACCTCTTACGTACCATACGGTCAAGCTGCTCCCACAACAGCTCAATAGGGTTGAGATCCGGTGACTGTGCTGGCCACTCCATTATAGACAGAATACCAGATGACTGCTTCTTCCCTAAATAGTTCTTGGCACCGTCCACAGGGTATGGCATGGCATCTAAAAATGGAGTGATAGCCTTCCTTCTTCAAGATACCTTTTACCCTGTACAAATCTCCCACGTTACCACCACCAAAGCACCCCCAGACCATCACATTGCCGTCAAGCAGCATCTTTTTATTTTTTCTGTGTCTCACGAATGTTCTAATTTGTGATCCGAACACCTCAAACTTAGATTCGTCTGTCCATAACACTTTTTTCCAATCTTCCTCTGTCCAGTTTCTGTATTATTTTGCCCATCTTAATCTTTTATTTTTATTGGCCAGTCTGAGTCTGCTTTTTCTTTGAAACTCTGCCTAGAAGGCCAGCATCCTGGAATTGCATCTTCACTATTGACGTTGAGACTGGTGTTTTGTGGGTACTATTTAATGAAGCTGCCAGTTGAGGACTTGTGAGGTGTCTGTCTCAAACTAGACACTCTAATGTACTTGTCCTCTTGCTCAGTTGTGCACCGGGGCCTCCCACTCCTCTTTTCTATTCTGCTTAGAGCCAGTTTGCGCTGTTCTGTGAAGGGAGTAGTACAAAGCATTGTACGTGATTTTCAGTTTCTTGGCAATTTCTAGCATTGAATAGCCTTCATTTCTCAGAACAAGAATTGACTGACGAGTTTCAGAAGAAAGGTATTTGTTTCTAGCCATTTTGAGCCTGTAATCGAACCCACAAATGCTGATGCTCCAGATACTCAACTAGTCTAAGGAAGGCCAGTTGTATTGCTCCTTTAACCAGAACACAGTTTTCAGCTGTGCTAGTATAATTGCAAAAGGGTTTTCTAATGATCAATTAGCCTTTTCAAATTATAAACTTGGATTAGCTAACACAACATGCCGTTGGAACACAGGAGTGATGGTTGCTGATAATGGGCCTCTGTACGTCTATGTAGATTTTCCATTAAAAAAAGCTGCCGTTTCCAGCTACGGTAGTCATTTACAACATTAACAATGTCTACCCTGTATTTCTGATCAATTTGATGTTATTTTAATGGACAAAACATTTTATTTTCTTTCAAAAACAAGGAAATTTCTATGTGACCCAAAACTTTTGAACGGTAGTGTATATTTTATATTTGAGATTCTTCAAATAGCCACCCTTTGCCTTGATGACAGCTTTGCACACTCTTGGCATTCTGTCAACCAGCTTCATGAGGAATGCTTTTCCAACAGTCTTGAAGGAGTTCCCAAATATGCTGAGCACTTGTTGGCTGCTTTTCCTTCACTCTGCGGTCCGACTCATACTAAACCATCTCAATTGGGTTGAGGTTGGGTGATTGTGGAGGCCAGGTCATCTGATGCAGCACTCCATCACTCTCCTTCCTGGCAAAATAGCCCTTACACAGCCTGGAGGTGTGTTGGGTCATTGTCCTGTTGAAAAACAAATTAATTAGTCCCTCTAAGCCCAAACAAGATGGGATGGCGTGTCGCCTGCAGAATGCTGTGGTAGCCATGCTGGTTAAGTGTTCCTTGAATTCTACATAAATAACAGACAGCAAAGCACCACCACACCTCCTCCTCCATGCTTTACGGTGGGAAATACACATGCGGAAATCATCCGTTCACCCATACCACGTCTCACAAAGACATGACGGTTGGAACCAAACATTTCCAATTTGGACTCATCAGACCAAAGGACAATTTTTTACCCTTCTGATGTCGATTGCTCATGTTTCTTGACCCAAGCCAGTCTCTTCTTCTTATTGGTGTCCTTTAGTGGTGGTTTCTTTGCAACAATTAGACCATGAAGGCCTGACTCACACAGTCTCCTCTGAAAAGTTGATGTTGAGATGTGTCTGTTACTTGCACTCTGTGAAGCATTTATTTGGGCTGCTATTTCTGAGGCTAGTAACTCAAATGAACTTATCCTCTGCAGCAGAGGTAACTCTGGGTCTTCCATTCCTGTGGCGGTCCTCATGAGAGCGTGTCTCATCATAGCGCTTGATGGTTTTTGTGACTGCACTTGAAGAAATGTTAATGTCTTAAAGTAATGATGGACTGTCATTTCTCTTTGCTTATTTGGAGCTGTGTTTGCCATAATATGGACTTATGTATACCCCCATACCTTGTCACAACACAACTGATTGGCTCAAAAGCATTAAGAAGGAAAGAAATTCCACAAATTAACTTTTAACAAGGCACACCTGTTAATTGAAATGCATTCCAGATGACTACCTCATTTAGCTGGTTGAGAGAATGCCAAGAGTGTGCAAAGTTGTCATCAAGGCAAAGGGTGGCGATTTGAAGAATGTCAAATATAAAATATATTTCTTGGTTACTACATGATTCCATATTTGTTATTTCATAGTTTTGATGTCTTCACTATTATTCTACATTGTAGAAAATAGTAAAAAAATTAAGAAAAACCCTTGAATGAGTAGGTGTTCTAAAACTTTTGACCGGTAGTGTAAGCTAGCCACCAATTTAAAACAGATGATGTTGGTTACCATCTTTATTAAATTCTCCAATATGATCTGATCTACATCCTTCTTATTTAAAGAAGTCAAGTAAGGACATTTTGACCTCTATGTTGAATGTTATTATTTTTTCATTCTGTTTATACTGTTACTGTCTTTTGTATAACAATATTTTGGTACATTGTATGTGAATACGGTGACAAGAAGAGGTTCCTAATGATCATAGATGGACCTCATCAAGCCACATTTATTAAGAATTTGCCTGGTGCAAAGTTGGCAGTCGGCAACCCCGAAGGAATATCTTGCGGCAGCTACTCAAATAAGTTCTGAGGGGAGATGTATGAGAAAAGATACTAGAACGAGGAGCGGAAGAAGGGCGATAGCTCCACCCCCCTCGCTCTTCAAGTTTCTCTAAAGTCTATGGGTAAAAATTTTAAAGAAGCTCACACATGCTAAATCGTCACTTGTACAACTAATCACTGTTGCTCGTTTATTGTTGCATCCCACAGTCTTTTGACAGACATTACGATACCATATGTTACATAGTCTGTCCACGAAAGATTAGTAACAAAATATTTTTCTGAAATGGATATTATCAAGTGCAATATCTTAATCAGTCTCTTAAATTGTATGCAACTGTTTTGTCCTATCTTTTAGACTAAATGCTATGCCCCCAGAAAGTAAAAGTGTACAAAGTTAGGTTCAACTAGCATAAAGGCTTAGTAGACCTGGCCATAGATTGGGTGTGACCGATTATGCTTCATAAAGTGTTCTCTCCCACTGGCATGCATCTAGGACATTGCTGGCTCATTAGTACATTATATGACATTGACTTCAAACTGTAATTTGAATAGTGATGTGAAAACTTGCTTCTGTTCTTTTCCTTTGAACTTAGATAGGTCTGGAACCATGAGAAAGGCAGAGGAGCCCTGAGTCCAGGCAATGGACCTGTGAAGGTGACACAGGGCTTACGTCCCCTACTGTAGTTAACTCCCTGATGGTTATGTTGCAGGAAAATTCAGAGAAAAGGCATCCATCCTTCATAAGATTGCCAAAAAGAAATGCCAAGTAGAGGACAGCGAGAAGGCTAATGGACTAGCCAGCCGGTCAGGTGAGTGGTCTCTACTCTGGGGTCTAGTGTAGTCCCATGTGTTAACACAAGTGAATGATATCAGAAACACAAACAAGTTAAAGAGTGATCTCTTTTTCTTTGCTATTTATTTCTATCTATCTCTCTCTCTCTCACACACATACACACACACACAAACTCTCACAAATATTTTGATGTTTAGAAGTTGGCTAAACAGACAGCAGTTCGCTAAACATTTGTATGTTTGGCAGTTGGCTAAACATTTAAATAAATCCCTTCAATTCTCTATATTGTTTTGAAACCAAGTAATTGTTAGATATTTGTTGATATATAATAGGTTCGGAAAAATCTGCAATCTGATGAAATGTAAGTTGAAGCTATTCAATAATCTCCAATAACCACACAGGCAGAGATCATCACTATTTGGCCATGTTACAAAGTACAGAAGTTCCAAACAGTCATTACGCCTGTCCTTACTAGCATGCCTATCTAGTGATTATCACTCTATCGAAGGAGTGCCAGTTGTAACTTGATACATCCAATCTCAATACGCCAACTCCGGGCTCTGACGAAAACAAAAAACATGGTGGACATTTCGCCATGCTCTGTGTCTGTAACCAGTAGTAACCACCATCTTTAGTTTAATTTATCTTAAATTAACAGACTAATCTAACATCACTACACCCTACTCACATAACCCCTGATGCTGGATTCCTTGAGGTTTTGCCTGCTCTCCTGCGTTTTCTAAAACAGCTCACTAGCTTTTGTGAAACGCCATTGTTTTGTTCGCATATGCACAAATATACATTTTTGTACACAGTCATGGGCTACTTGATACAGATATGTTGTCTTCATTTGACCAGTTTCTCACAGCAAGAAAATAATCCTGCAGCAACAGGAAAGGTGAATTATTATGTGAATTATAATTAATGGACATTTTTGTAGGGGTTGATACAGTTAGAACAACTGTATCAGCCCCTACAAAAATGTCCATTAATTATAATTCTTTAAAAGTTGCGTCATACTGCAGCACAGCTTACAGGCTGCCGCAGAATTTTATGGCACGTTATTTAATTGTCAGCCATTGTTACCATTAATGCTAGTTAGTGCAAGTTTGACCACCAGATAGTATCTTTGAGAAGCATTTGATAGCCTTCAATACTGGCTGTACTAGAGAATTTAAAAGCTTTTTTGTAAGAACATAGTATATGGGACTGATTTTAAGAAATTTTTCTTAATTAATTTGATTAATATTATGGTGTTTCTATTCAAAGAAAAACGAAACCCTCAGGGTTTCCGTCAGGATGGAACGGAAAATATGGCACTGTTCAACATGACGGTCGGGAGTAGGCTACAGTACTAAGAGCATAACATTTCCACACCCTAATTGTAGTCTAACCCATACCCAAACAGAGATTCAGTGAAAATAGACATCTCATTGATTTATCAAGACCAGTCCCCATGCTTGTCTCAGAGCAGCATGAAACGGTGCTGAAATAGTTGACCATACGTGGGTAGTCTATTGCTTCAAATCCTATTGCTTCTAACTTCAATATGCTTTTTAAATAAATAAGACCTACACCACTTTAAACAGCACGCTACTCAACACTAGTGAGACTTATGTCGCCTACGGTAGGACCAGCAGTATATCACAAAATATTTTTTCAATGACGTGACCCAGCTAGCAATGAGGAATTGGCCCAGAAGTGGCCCTCTTCTGGGGGGCTGGAACTGATTGAATCGGCCCGGCATCAGGTGTCGGACTCGGAATCAAAATGAATGACTGCCCAGAATCGGGCCAAGTACATCGGGCTGTTTCCGTCTACCGGAATTCAGCCGACTTTGCCGGCATCTGGCCGATGCAAATTTAAATAAATGTATACAAAATTACCCAATTTAGTAATTTTAAATATTACCATTATACATACAAATTATACCCATCCACAAAAAAAAACATTTTGTGTTAGAGGAAACACCATACACCTGGTGACCGTGGCAGCATGCATGCGCCTGGCCCGCCACAGGAGTCGCTACAGCACGATGGGACAAGGACATCCCAGCCAGCCAAACCGGGCCAATTGTGCGTCGCCTCATTGGTCTCCCGGTCGTGGCCGGCACGGGTCTCGAACCAGAATCTGTAGCAACGCAGTTTGCACTGCGATGCAGTGTCTTAGACTGCTGCGAATCTCAGGAGGCTCCATCCACAAAGTTTTTAATGCTTATCAACTACCTTGCACAAAATATCAAAATACTAAAATACTACACAGGACTGTTAAAGAATTTCATTTAAATGCTAATTATATTTTTTGATCACAGAAACAATGAGAAAATATGGAAAAATAAATAATGAAATGTTAATTATATAAATTAGCCCGTGTAATCATCTGCCAGAGAGTAGCCCCAATCGTCCCGAGCCCCAAGTAATACATTTGGGCTAGTTAACTATCACCGGAATCGGCCTGAGCCCCAAGTAATACATTTGGGCCAGATAATTTACACCGGAATTGGCCTGAGCTCAATCCCCGCATCCCAGCCATAAGTAATACTGCCAAAGATGAGTCTGACTCTCAGCTGAGTTCCCCGACTCTCAGCCGGAATCGGCCCAGATTCACTGTGCTAGCTGGGGAATCTCCACCAATAGTTACATTTAGAGGATTGGAGGATTCGAAATTCATATCTAAGGGGCATTTTTTTCGTTAGGTCAAATCTGATCTGTGAGAATATCTAAGGGGCTTTTATATAATTCTAAAATAATTCATAATAATTGTGCGCCGCCCTATGGGACTCCCAATCACAGTCAGATGTGATACAGCCTGGATTTGAACCAGGGACTGTAGTGATGCCTCTTGCACTGAGTTGCAGTGCCTTAGACCACTGTGCCACTCAGGAACCATGATCAATATGACCAATATATATTGTGCTGCTAATAGCCCATCCTAGAAACGTTGTTTGCAGAATTCACAGCCTGCTATGCTTGTGGAAAACATGGTTAATAATAATACTTTTTCTCCCTTCCACTTGTTAAAGGTTCTAATTGATAAAAGTTTTTTTTAATCAATTAGTATATTTCAGTTTAACCACAAGATTTGTTGTATTATTTGTTCTGTCTTTTCTGGTGGATTAAACTGAAATTGCAACCAACATTCTATGGCTTGTTTAAAAAAATAACGATATTTTGGAGATGATTTCGTTTTCAAATAACCTAAAGTGAGTGAGGAAAAATGCCAATCTTGAACATGGGGTGAGACTTTGTTACAAATTTATAAATAAAGCCAGTTTGTTATTTAGAATTATTTATTTCTGTTTTTAGAGGGAGAGAAACCAAAAACCTACCGTCACCTCATAGGTCTCCCGGTCACAACCGGCACGGGTATTGAACCAGCATCTGTAGCAACACAGTTTGCACTGCAATGCAGTGTCTTAGACTGCTGCACCACTCAGGCGCTATACAAGGTAACTCGTCGGGAGTAGCCTACAGTACTAAAGTAAGAGCAAAATAATCCTAACATTTCCACACCCTAATTGTAGTCTACGTTTCTCTTAGAATAAAAACCTTAGTGTAACAACAGTTTTAGTAAGTAATACTGACAAGTAGAAACAAAAAAATAAGTGTATTTTTCCAGGTGTGCGCGTACAGGACAGAGGAATCGCAATTCTTTGAGTATTGTTCTAAATTCAATCACCTCCTTCATCCTCATCATTCAGTTAAATGAAAGTCGTGCACAATTATCAGTTTCTATTTGGTTTATGTTGCCCATTCATTGTCAGTTAGAGACAGTAGCACCTTGGGACTCAAAAGAATAATCAGTGCTCTAACTCCTCCTTGCGCTGGTCTGGAGCAATGAAGTAGTGACACAGGGTACCGTACTAAACCACAAATTACATCTAAGTCCCGCAGCATAATCGCAAAAGTTTTAGCTGAGCAACCACTGTACATTTGTGTTAGGATAAATCAAGTCTTACATTTTAAAGTGGAATTAACTAACTTTAGAAGCCTTTTTAAACCTTGAATAAACTAGAATTTGCATTTCCTGCTGCACATGAACATTCTCTACAACAGCAGAGTGATCAAATTAAGATGGCACATCTGTATAGAAAAGTTAGAATCTTAGGCGAGTAATTGGGGAGCTCTATCTTGGTAGGTGATCTGTCTATGGTCTAAATCACTGACACAGGTCCACAATGATATTTATAACCTGGCATTATGCCTCAAAAGAAACCTGGATTCAAAGGTCCTGGCTATTTATCAAATTACTAAAAGCGGAATTTTATGCTTTTTGGCTGGGGTCAAAATAATTTTTTTAAAGTCCATATTGATGCAGAAAATCTAAAATATTGGTGTAGTTATTAGGAACAAGTTGACTGATATTAGGGACAAGTCGACTGACAAAGTCCTGAAAAATTGGGAGGATTGAATAAACCACCTTTGAGATATGATCAAAAATATGCTAGCTTTTGGGAAAATGAGGCCTCCGTTCTCAAGCCAAGCATGGCATTTAGAAGTGCCAAATCAATTGTGACTGTTGTCTTAGAGCAATGTTTTGTTCAATTGAGCCACTGCCAAGTGCAATTCATGTGTGTTTTCACTTCAAAGAGCTCTGAAGCAATGGTCCAAAAGATACTCAGAGGGGCCATAGAAAAAGCTTTTATGTGTATAATGTTCCCATACAGACAAAATCAAAGAGGGGCATGGATATTTATTACCGAGACAAAATTAGGCTAACAGTGCTACATTAACATCTTAACAGAACCCAAATTCATGACAAGGATCAATTTAAGATTAGAAGTCCATGTTCCTGGTTAAACGAGTTTCTACTTTAAAAAATATTGTACTGTAGTCCCAAAAAATGTCAAATGTAATTAATATACAAATGTGTAGTGTGATGTCTTATTTACTCTGAATGTAATATGCCACTAGTATATCAAATTGACATATCAAATGTATCATTCATTTGAATATGTTCTATGGTTTTGTTAATGGTGTATAGGATCCCTTCCAAAAGGGCCAGGGAAGCCATTTGTTAGACAATAGGAGTATCAGATCACATTACCTCACTGGCAATATCCTGCTATGTCACAACCACACTTGGATTAAAGCAATTTCCATGTCAATTATGTTATAGTCATCCGATTTTATAGCTTTCGGCATTTTGTATTTTAATGAATAGTGTAAGTAAATCTGGCCGTAAATGAATAGGGCCCTAAATGAAGTTCGACAAAAGGTAGCCCTCTTACAAGATAGGGGGAGCTGCACTACAGGAACACAGACTCACAGACACCCTAGGTCCAGCATCTTATCACTTAGCATTTTTGGTGCTGCTAGCAATGCTTATGGGCACATATTGTGCTCTGAAAAGCCCAAAACAATATATGCAGCCACTGTTTGAAGCTGTAAGGCATGACTGTGAAAGACGTGAAGTTTGGATGTCCTAATGCAGTGTTCCTCAATCCTTGTCTTGAAAAGATCATGTACACCTGCAGAAGCTCTACAGAGCTGAGTATTGTTTTGTTTTTTACCTTTCTTTCATGGCAACACTTTGTGAAGGGGGAGAAAAGTTTTGTTGTTTGTGGTAAAAATAAGTTTGCATAAAGTAGTGTGTACAATGTTTATTTTCTGAGGGCAATCATCATCGGATACCGTAGATAGTTTGATTGATGGATGTGCAGTTATAGCTAGTAATTTCTTAATGAATGAATCTCTTGATTAATCATAGCAGCATTTTACAGTGTTGTTTTACGAATATTACTCTGTATTTGATTAACTTGCTACACTGAATTGGCTTTTTTCCTACCTGTATTCATGGGTTGCATCTCCGTCACTTGGTCATGCCATTGTTATGAAAGTTCTCCAGACGCCTCAGCAATAGTCATGCTCGAAGTCGAGTGTTAGCAAGTCATTGTCAACATTGGTTAGTGACCGTTTCATCTAAATTACACTATAGTGGCCTGGAAATACGATGTGTCTAAAGTAGGCAAATAATTAGTAGGAAACAACTTTGCCATCACTATGGTGTCGTAAAATGTACTTTAGACAGAGGGCAAGGTTGCCATTAGCTAGCAAAGTTCTTTACAAATAGCTAGCAATGCAAACTATAGCTAGTAAAAATGTGGTGCTGTCCCCTCAATCTTAGCTAGCTAGAGTTATACTGCATATTATACTGCATCACAATGATGACAAAAGGTTTTCTATTAAATATTTGTCTCCATTTGAAATGTCATCGTGTTTCCAAGACACTATAATGCACTTTAGACTAAATCTTCATCAGCGCCAATTCAGAATGAATTTAGTAGAACATTCAGAGGAGGGCACAGTGCCTAAAGAGAATCTTCATTACAATATTGTGAGTCAATTTGCAACCCATCTATACCACAATTACATTAATTGCTCTCCATGTTTTCTCTTTTATGATATGCAGATAAAAATCTTCCAAACAGCTCAAATGTTGAGGTGGAAGTCACACCACCAATGAATGGCACTGCAGGACAAGAAGGGGAAGCTCCGGTAAGAAACCCATTTTAGGGGCACACACACACACAAACCAACATAGACCCAACTGCAAACAAGTGGGCATACAACTCAATAATTCCCATCCCTCCACTTGTGCACATAGTTACTAAGGTACTAGTCAGATACAGTAGAACCTCAAAGATATGAACCTTAGAGTTATGGAATGCCGAACCTGAACAATAATTAAATGGGAAAAAACTGAATGAATATAGGTTACAGACAAACTTAAATGTTGCTTTCATGTGAAGCATAAAAAGACTTCAGATAGGGTCTTCACTCACATGCCGCTTTCTCATGTCACGATTTCCCCCTGTACTGCTGCTCATTCCGCGCACCAGTTCCGGAGGTCTATGTTACCGGCCTCTAGGCGTCACTGCACTGTCTCATTACACACACCTGATTCCAATTCCCCTGATTAGTAATTGTATATATGTGCCCTCTGTTCACCATTGTCTTGTCGGTTATTATTCCCATGTCCGTTGGTCTGTGAGTACCTGTGCGTTGTTATTTCGGCTTTCGTGCTGCGTGTATTGTGCACTTGTTATTACAGGTCTCGTCCCGTGTATTGCTGTGCATTTGTTATTACGGGTCTCGCCCCGTGTAGTGTATTGCGGGTACATATTAGAGGTTTAACCTCGCTCTTTTGTTTGGGTTACATCCCTGTGTTTTGGATACGTGTTTGTTTTGGGCTTCATCCCCGTGCCTTTTCATGGCATGTTGTATATTTTGGGTGGAGTATTAAACCCCCCTATTATGAATTCCTGCGCCAGTCTCCAATCATTAATAAAATGTAATGTTTAAGCACAGATTAAGCCCACTTTAAGCACTTTGGACAAAAGTGTCTGCTAAATGGCATATATATATATATATATATATAAGGCCCGAGGGGGTGTGGTATATGGCCAATATACCACGCTAAGGGCTGTTCTTAAGCACGACGCAACGCGGAATGCCTGGACACAGCCCTAAGCCGTGGTATATTGGCCATATACAGTATCACAAACCCCAGATGTGCCTTATTGCTTTTATAAACTGGTTACCAACTTAATTAGAGCAATAACAATAAATGTTTTGTCATACCAATGGTATACAGTCTGATATACCATTGCTGTCAGCCAATCAGCATTCAGGGCTTGAACCACGCAGTTTATAGTATATATTATATATCACCCCCAAAGACCAGAAGTGGAAACCAAAAAAAGGCATCTGAATATATTGGTTCGCCTGAATATAGCACGGTTGTGGACGCCATGCTATTGATAACAATACAATCATCTGGATGTGGAGAGGGAGGAAGAGAATAGCCCTTTTGTTTTACTGCTATTTCATCGCCAAGGTTACAAGCAAGTCTCTTGTCAGCGCCAACGGTCATGGCAGATTAAGCAGCCTGAGCTGTCATCAGGTCCATCTTCTATAGTGCTCCAGCCCGCTTAATATGCCACGTAGGTACTTCATCTTGACCTTTTTTACATTTCAAACTCAACGAATGAACCTTTGGTCTCATTAGAACAGGATATCATACCCCTAGGTTTGAAAACAATCCTCTCTGATGTTTTTTTGCATTCATCATTGTCCACAGAGCAAGGGAGTAAGGGACAGACTTGGCTGACAGCAATAATCCTTGGTGCGTTCTACATTGATAGGCGTGTGAGGACCTGTTCTCCAGCAGTCCCAAAGGGGGTCCTGGTCCTCCTCTTTAATTGGTGACAAGGGAAACTGAGACTGCTTTCCACTCTCAAAAGGGTGTGTTTGTGCTCTTTCCTTATTTTAAATGAATAGTGTACCTTATAACTGCCTAAATGTTGCTGGACCCCAGGAAGAGGCAGCAGCTAATTGGGATCCTTAATAAATACTTAATTCATAATTCACGATAGAGATGTTTTTATATACCAGCTACAGTCATACATGTCACCTTTTAACTGGTTGATTAAAAATATATCTAACTTTTACATTCACAGTTTATTTCCAATAACAATATTCCGAGAGTGCAGGAGTCTGGTCTAGTGGTAGTGCTGCCGACACCAGATCACATATCCCCCTTGGTGATGTATGTACGAATTTAGTCTCAAGCCTTCCCACACTGTAAAAAGTCATTAGTTCTGCTAATTAACATTTTTTGGTGGAAACCTGTTGCCTAGAACCATTCAAGTAACCCAACTCAAAGTATTGCAGTGTTTCAATACTTAAAGTAATATAGTGACATCAACACCAATTTGGGTATCTTTTTAAGTTGTAAATACTTAGCTGTTTTGTATTTTTTTACACTAAATTGCATTATGTATTCTGAACTATAACAATTTAAGTTACTTAATATTTATTCTCGGGAACATAAAAATGTAGGGTCCCTTTTACTTAAAGGTTCAATGCAGCTGTTTTATCTCTATTGGGTCATTTCTGGGTAACAATTAAGTACCTTACAGTTGATTGTTTTAAATTTAAATGGTAAATAATAAACTAAAATAGCTTCTTAGCAAAGAGCAATTTCTCAAGCAAGAATATTGATATGACTGTCTGTGGGGAGGGGAAAACAGAAAACTAGCTGTTATTGGCAGAGAGGTTTGGGACTCTTTCTTATTGGTCTATAAACTAATTTACCAAAACAGGCAAACATTTCAGGCTGTCTTTTCAAACAGCTCTTACACTAAAAGGGCATTATCAACATTTTCACAATTTCACGGTATTATATAAAACACAGGCAAATCACGTTTTTGACTGCACTGGGCCTTGAAATAATAATTTAAAGTGTTAATGGGAAGTAGTTTTGATTAGTAATTTTCAGTGGTCATGTCTTAATGTTTAACATTGTTTTATGGATTTGACGATTTGTTATTTTGATCCACCTTGGCAAGCATTGTTGAGCACAATGATCATTCCTCTAGCAATAATTGGAGGTAGAGCTGTAAGCATTGCAGGATGTTGCAATAGCCTTTGTCATTTAGAACAGAGTGACCTTGTTGATGGTGGGAATGGCTTGTCTGAGTTGTCTCATTATTGAATGTCAATTTACCCTGGTTTTGATATCCGTTCATCGTGATCCTTTACACTTCATAGTACAACAAACTGCTTAATTCTATTTTAGAAATATACTTTTCTTTATTTATACATTCATACAACATTGTGTAAAAGTATCATATAGTCCAAAAAAAAAATATTATCCACAATCCTTTCAATAACGGAGCAACATGGCACTCACTATTCATAACTTGCAAAAACTTAATAATTCTATATCAGCACAACACAAATAAATCAAGTGTTTTTTACTCAAATAGCGATGTCTGACTACTACTTTATTATTTTAAGTAAAGACGTAAAACATAATAGAATCAAGTAAAAACAACTTATTTAAAATTTCTTAGGGATCAAATCCCTTTAGCGGGGTCGATTTGACAACATCCGGTGAAATTGCAGAGCACCAAATTCAAATAAAATTTCTATAAATATTTAACTTTCATGAAATCACAAGGGTAATACATCAACATAAAGCTTAACTTCTTGTTAATCCAGCCACTGTGTCATATTTCAAAAAGTCTTTATGGCGAAAGCAAACCATGCGATTATCTGAGTACAGCACCCCGCATACAAACACATGATAATCATATTTCAACCAGCCAGGTGCGACACAAAAGTCAGAAATAACGATATAATTCATGCCTTACCTTTGAAGATCTTCTTCTGTTGGCACTCCAAAATATCCCAGAAACATCACAAATGGTCCTTTTGTTCGATAAATTCCTTCTTTATATCCCCAAAATGTCAATTTATTTGACGTGTTTGATTCAGAAATACACCGGTTCCAACTCGCCCAACATGACTACAAAGTATCTAATAAGTTACCTGTAAACTTGGCCCAAACATTTCAAACAACATTCCTAATCCAAACTTAGGTATCCTAAAACGTAAATAATCAATAAAATATAAGACTGGATATACTGTGCTCAATACCGGATGAAAACAAAGTGAAGCACATTCCAGGTCGTGCGCAACAAAAGACTTGAGTCCATCTGAGTGACACATGGAAAAGAAAGGAATACTTCTTCATTTCTCAAAAGAAAAACATCAACCAAATTCTAAAGACTGTTGACATCTAGTGGAAGCCATAAGAAATGCAAGCATATTTCTATTAAAAAGGGCTTACCATAGAAATTAACTGGAAAACACATTGAGCTCAAAAAATTGTGCTCTGGGTTTCGCCTGCCATGTTCTGTTGTACTCACAGACATTTTTCAAACAGTTTTAGAAACTTCAGAGTGTTGTCTATAATATGCATATCCTAGCTTTTGGGCCTGAGTAGCAGGCAGTTTACTTTGGGCACGCTTTTCATCCGGACGTGAAAATACTGCCCCCTAGACCAAAGAGGATTTATTAAGAAATGTTAGATTGACTTTAAAATATTAAATAATCAGAACTTGAAACAACTCAATAACTTTAGATTATCAGAGCACAAATAAAGTTATATTAACTCAATAACCTAATATTTTATAAGAGTAATGAAAAACATTAAGTGATAAGAAATCTTATTGACATCTGAGTTACCACTTTTATGATTTGAGTTCTACTGATCATTGGAGATGTTTGAGTAGCCACTACTCAATTTCTTTAATGAGCAGTTACTTTTTACAATGCATCTGTCTGCTGCTCTACATGTAGGTCTATCTATCTCCCTCTCTCATTTCTTACTGTCCTGTGAAATAAATTAATAAAAACACAATCTGTTGAAACATACTCTATTTCACGGAAACATGGCTCTCTCGAGATATACTGTCGGAGTCGGGCCAGCCATCTGGATTCTCAGTTCATCGCGCCAACAGGAATAAACAATCTCTCTGGGAAGAAGAAGTGCGGGAGTGTATGTTTCATGATTAACAACTCATGGTGTAATTGTAATAGCATGCAGGAACTCAAAATCCTTTTGTTCACCCGACCTCGAATACCTTTACAATCAAATACCGACCGTATTATCTCCCAATAATTAGTTTTTCGGTTATTGTCACAGCCGTGTATATCCCCCTCAAGCCGATACCACAACGGCCCTCAAGGAACTTCACTGGACTTTATGCAAACTGGAAACCATATTTCCTAAGGCTGTATTTATTGTAGCTGGGGATTTCAACAAAGCAAATTTGAGGAAAAGGCTACATAAATTCTATCAGCATATCGACTGTAGTACTCACACTGGAAAAACACTCAACCATTGTTACTCCAACTTGCATACAAGGCCCACCCCCGCCCTCCTTTTGGCAAATCTGACCACGACTCCATTTTGCTCCTCCCTTCCTATAGGCAGAAACTCAAACAGGAAGTACCCGTGCTAAGGACTATTCAACGCTGGTCTGACCAATTAGAATCCCCGCTTCAAGATTGCTTTCATCACACGGACTGGGATATGTTCCGGGTAGCTTCCGAGAATAATAATGACGTGTATACTGAGACGGTTACTGAGTTTATCAAGAAATGTATAGGAGATGTTGTACCCACTGTGACTATTAAAACCTACCCTAACCAGAAACCGTGGATGGATGGCAGCATTTGCGTAAAACTGAAAGTGCGAACCACCGCATTTAACGGCAAGGTGACTGGGAATACAGCAGAATACAAACAGAGTAGTCATTCCCTCCGCGAAGCAATCAAACAGGCAGATTGTCAGTATAGAGACAAAGTGGAGTCGCAATTCAATGGCTCAGACACGAGACGTATGTGGCAGGGTCTACAGACAATAACACACTCAAAAGGAAAACCAGCCATGTCGCAGACACCGACGTCTTGCTTCCGGACAAGCTAAACACATTCTTTGCCTGCTTTGCGGATAACACAATGCCACAGATGCAGCCAGCTACCAAGGATTGTGGGCTCTCCTTCTCCGTGGCCGACGTGAGTAAGACATTTAAACGTATCAACCCTCGCAAGGCTACCGGCCCAGACGGCATCCCTATCCCTAGCTGGCTGGTGTGTTTACGGACATATTCAATATCTCCATATCCAAGTCTGCTGTCCCCACATGCTCCAAGATGGCCACCATTGTTCCTGTACCCAAGAAGGCCAAGGTAACGGAACTAAATGACTATCGCCCCGTAGCAGTCACTTCTGTCATCATGAAGTGCTTTGAGAGGCTAGTCAAGGATCATATCACCTCCACCTTACCTGTCACCCTAGACCCACTTCAATTTGCTTGCTGCCCCAATAGGTCCACAGACGATGCAATTGCCATCACGATGCAATCGCCATCACAATCGCCATCACACTGGATCCTATCCCATCTTGACAAGAGGAATACCTATGTCAGAAGGCTGTTCATTGACTATAGCTCAGCATTCAACACCATAGTATCCTCCAAGCTCATCATTAAGCTCGAGCCCCTTGTATCTGAACACCGCCCTGTGCAACTGGATCCTGGACTTCCTGAAGGGCCCGCCCCCAGGTGGTGAAGGTAGGAAACAACATCTCCGTTTCGCTGATCCTCAACACTGGGGCCCCACAAGGGTGCATGCTTAGCCCCCTCCTGTACTCCCTGCTCACCCATTACTGCATGGCCATGCGCGCCTCCAACTCAATCATAAAGTTTGCAGACGACACAACAGTAGTAGGCTTGATTACCAATAATGACTAGACAGCCTACACAGAGGAGGTGAGGGCTCTGGGATAGTGGTGTCAGGAAAATAACCTCTCACTCAACGTAAACAAAACAAAGGAGATGATTGTGGACTTCAGGAAACAACAGAGGGAGCACCCCCCATCTACATCGATGGGACAGCAGTGGAGAAGGTGAAAAGTTTGTCAGTGATATGTACGCTGAGGAACTTAAATGGTCCACCCACACAGGCAGTGTGGTGAAGAAGGCGCAACAGTGCCTCTTCAACCTTAGGAGGCTGAAGAAATTTGGCTTGTCACCTAAAACCCTCACAAACTTTTACAGATGCACAATTGAGAGCTTCCTGTCGGGCTGTATCACCGCCTGGTACGGCAACTGCACCGCCCGCAACTGTAGGGCTCTCCAGAGGGTAGTGTGGTCTGCACAACGCATCACTGGGGCCAAACTACCTGCCCTCCAGGACACCTACAGCACCCGATGTCACAGGAAGGCCAAAAAGATCATCAAGGACAACAACCACCCGAGCCACTGCCTGTTCACCCCGCTATCATCCAGAAAGCGTACAGGTACAGGTGCATCATAGCTGGGACCCGAGAGACTGAAAAACAGGTTATATCTCAAGGCCATCAGACTGTTAAATAGCCTTCACTAGCACAGAGAGGCTGCTGCCTATATATATTGCATTACTCATATCATGTGTATATACAGTATTCTATACTGTCTACTGTGTCTTAGTCTATGCCGCTCTGATATTGCTCATCCAAATATTTAGATATTCTTAATTACATTCCTTTACTTAGATTTGTGTGTATTATGTATTTGTTGTGAAATTGTTAGATATTACTTGTTAGATATTGCTGCACGGTCGGAACTAGAAGCACAAGCATTTCCCTTCACCCGCAATGACATCTGCTAAACACGTGTATGTGACCAATAAAATGTTATTTAATTTGTATGGCTATGTCCTTTAACTCCAATTTGCTGATGAAAGTTGTACAATAAAATTCTAAAATCACATACCCAGATAGGTAAGTTAGCCTAAATTAATGCAATCATAATGTTATATATTGTGTATAATTTACAGTATATCATGACATTATTTAAAAAATATGTACTGTGTGATCAGCTTAAATGCAGACTACATCTTGCTCTCTCGGGTCTGTTCTGGTGGACTGTCATTACAATCACTTATTGCGAACTTTGTAAAAATGGCTAGTTAACTACAGATCAAAATCAATGACCAACTAGCTAAGTCAAAACTATAAATCAATGACCAACTAGCTAAGTCAAAACTATAATTTCATATTTGAAAATTACTCCAACACGCTCTATACGTCTGGAATCCCTTTTGCAAGTACCGCAAGTACACAGTACGTTTTTCTGCTCCACCTTTGTTGATGTAGGCTAGATGTTGTCAAGATCTGTGCAGATGCACCTGCAGATGAGCCGAAAATACCTAACTCGTCATTGCTCAGGTTCTTAAGCTTGTTCCGCGTGTTTTAGGGAGAGGAAAATGTCCCCCATCAGCTTCAATATTGTGACAATAATGCAATATATCAGGTAACTGGGTCTGGAATTTTGGCCAGAAGAGGCCTGCTTGGATTAATGTCATGCAGTGAGACAGATTTCCATGTTAAAGTGAGCCACTGCCTACATCCATGTCACCTACACAGCGATGCAGACCCTTATCTTTAGAAGTTGAGGTGTCCCTCTTGTTTGGCATTCTGATGACCACACTGAAGGTCCAGCAGTCCAGACATTCGATCGTGTGCCATGTATGAGCACCTGATGAGTAGAGTGTCAGGCTCATCCAGGCTTGGAGCAATCTTCCAAACCACTGTCATCAAACACCCCTCTCTCAAGGTCACAGAGAGTGAGGGAATGCCAACCAACTCTATAATCATTTCCTAAGGCCTTAGTTGTCATTATTATTTATCATCATCATAGTATTCATATTTTTTTCCCCAGAAAGGCCTGGCTGACCCTGACTGCACCACATTTTGAGCACAGATCTCCCAATTTCTCCAAACCAATTTCACATTTAACTGTATCAATACCGCAGGTTTTTCTTTTCTTTGAAATTATTGCATTATTCCGACGCACCTGCAACGAGAACTCAGATGTACGAGTGCTGTATTTAATTTTGAAACTGTATCGATACTGAAAGCCTCTCTTTTCCACACTTGCTCTCTTTTCTTAGGCTGAGGATGAGGAGGATGAGGACCAGCCTTTGAGCCTGTCCTGGCCAGATACCATGCGCAAGCGTTTCACCTACCTCATCATCATGCCCATCGTCTTCCCTCTGTGGCTAACACTGCCTGATGTCAGGAAACCAGTAAGTGATTCCCCTCCATTTCTATCTCTTACTGTTCCAGTTTGTCAGATACAGAAATAGGCCCAAATGGAACCCTGTTCCCTATATAGTGCTCTACACACTATGGGCCCTGCTCAAAAGTAGTATAGGGAATAGGGTGCATTTGGGACGCAGACATAGAAAGACTCATGTTTGGTATGAAGTGTATCTGTCTATACTTATTTAGCTATAACTGGTCAATAATAAGTGTGATGTGTTGTTTGCTTTAGATACCTGTAGAACAATAATATTGAGGCTTCATTTGTCATTTACGCCTTTAGAGTAACCATAGCCCTTTCCTCATTTGTCTAACAGACTGCAAAGAAGTTCTTTCCCATCTCATTTCTGGGTTCTATCTGTTGGATTGCTGGATTCTCCTACTTAATGGTGTGGTGGGCTCACCAGGTACGTGGGGTGCACTGGGGGCTAAATTAATTGAACCAATAAGGGTTTTTCACACTACTGAGCCAAACCAAGCTGTACTGAGCTGGCCTAGTTTTGCATCCAACATAGTTGCTGAAATTTTTTAGATTGGAACAGTACTATACTGAGCAAAGATATAAACGCAACATGTAAAGTGTTGGTTTCATGAGCTGAAATAAAAGATCCCAGAAATGTTCCATTTGCAAAAAAAGCTTATTTCTCTCAAATGATAAAAAAAGAAAGAAATATTCTCCATCCACCTGACAGGTGTGGCATATCAAGAAGCTGATTAAACAGCATGATCATTACACAGGTGCACCTTTGTCACACAACACAATGCCACAGATGTCTCAAGTTGAGGGAGTGTGCAAATGGCATGCTGACTGCAGGAATGCCCACCAGAGCTGTTGCAAGATAATTTAATGTTAATTTCTCTACCAATAAGGCGCCTCCGACGTCATTTTAGAGAATTCGGCAGTACGTCCAACCTGACTAAAAACCGCAGACAACATGTAACCATGCCAGCCCTCCACAGCCGTCTTCTTTACCTACGGGATCGTCTGAGACCAGCCACCTAGACAGCTGACCGTATTTCTGTCTGTAATAAAGCCTTTTTGTGGAGGAAAAAATAATTCTGATTGGCTGCGCCCCTGCCCAGTCATGTGAAATCCATAGATTAGATTATTTCAATTGACTGATTTCCTTATATTTACTTCAATTCAGTAAAATCTTGAAATTGTTGCATTTATATTTTTGTCCAGTATACATTTAGTGAAATCTATTTTCTTTTTGTTAAGACGCTAAACCACCTCACACAGAACAGAACACAAGCATGTTCACAAGCAAGTGGCAGGACGTATCGGTAGTTAGAAAAGGATAGGGATATTCAGAGGGTTAGAACACTGTGATATTGTTATCAGCAGCCTTCCGCTCTTTGGCCTTGTCACAGGCGTCAAAATGAGTAGACCAAGGTGCAGCGTGGAATATGTTCATCTTGATGTTTAATGAAAGAATGAACACTTACAAATTAAACAAAATTACAGCAGACAGTTCCGTCTAAATGGAAAACAACTACCCACAAAAAACGATGGAAAACCAGACTGCCTAAGTATGGCTTCCAATCAGAGACAACGATAGATGCCTGCCTCTGATTGGAAACCATACCTGGCCAAAACATAGAACACAAAACATAGAATGCCCACCCACCTATCACACCCTGGCCTAGCTAAATAGAGAAAACACAGCTCTCCTAGCTAAATAGAGAAAACACAGCTCTCCTATGTCAGAGCGTGACAATACCCCCCCCCCCCCAAAGGTGCGGACTCCCGGCCGCAAACCTGAACCTATTGCGGAGAGTCCGGGTGGGCATCTATAATTGGCGGCGGCTCTGGTTCGGGGCGTAGCCCCCACACCGCCCGCTGATCCCCCCGCTTCTGTGTCGCCGGAGGAATCAGACCGTGGATCAGCGCCGGAGGCTCTGAACTGCCGACCGCCACTGAAGACTCTGGGCTGCAGGCCGCCGCTGAAGACTCTGGGCTGCAGGCCGCCGCTGAGGACTCTGGGCTGCAGGCCGCCGCTGAGGACTCTGGGCTGCAGGCCGCCGCTGAGGACTCTGGGCTGCAGGCCGCCGCTGAGGACTCTGGGCTGCAGGCCGCCGCTGAGGACTCTGGGCTGCAGGCCGCCGCTGAGGACTCTGGGCTGCAGGCCGCCGCTGAGGACTCTGGGCTGCAGGCCGCCGCTGAGGACTCTGGGCTGCAGGCCGCCGCTGAGGACTCTGGGCTGCAGGCCGCCGCTGAGGACTCTGGGCTGCAGGCCGCCGCTGAGGACTCTGGGCTGCAGGCCGCCGCTGAGGACTCTGGGCTGCAGGCCGCCGCTGAGGACTCTGGGCTGCAGGCCGCCGCTGAGGACTCTGGGCTGCAGGCCGCCGCTGAGGACTCTGGGCTGCAGGCCGCCGCTGAGGACTCTGGGCTGCAGGCCGCCGCTGAGGACTCTGGGCTGCAGGCCGCCGCTGAGGACTCTGGGCTGCAGGCCGCCGCTGAGGACTCTGGGCTGCAGACCGCCGCTGAGGACTCTGGGCTGCAGACCGTCGCTGAGGACTCTGGGCTGCAGACCGTCGCTGAGGACTCTGGGCTGCAGACCGTCGCTGAGGACTCTGGGCTGCAGACCGTCGCTGAGGACTCTGGGCTGCAGACCGTCGCTGAGGACTCTGGGCTGCAGACCGTCGCTGAGTACTCTGGGCTGCAGAACGTCGCTGAAGACTCGGGGCTGCAGAGCGTCGCTGGAGGCTCCGGACTGGAGAGCGTCGCTGGAGGCTCCGGGCTGAGGAGCGTCGCTGGAGACTCCGGGCTGAGGAGCGTCGCTGGAGGCTCCGGACTGGAGAGCGTCTCTGTAGGTTCCGGTCTGGGGACCTTCGCTGCAGGCTCTGTGCCATGGATCATCGCTACTGGTTCCGCGCCATGGATCATCACTGGAGGCTTTGTACCATGGATCATCACTGGAGGCTCCGGGCCATGGATCATCACTGGAGGCTTCGTGCCATGGATCATCACTGGAGGCTTCGTGCCATGGATCATCACTGGAGGCTCCATGCCATGGATCATCACTGGAGGCTTCGTGCCATGTATCATCCCTACAGGCTCCGGGCCATGGATCATCACTGGAGGCTTCGTGCCATGTATCATCCCTACAGGCTCCGGGCCATGGATCATCACTGGAGGCTTCGTGCCATGGATCATCCCTACAGGCTCTGGGCCATGGATCATCACTGGAGACTTCGTGCCATGGATTATCACTACAGGCTCCGGGCCATGGATCATCACTGGAGGCTTCGTGCCATGGATTGTCACTGGAGGCTTCGGACCATTGATCATCACTGGAGGCTTCCTACGGGGAGCTGGAACCGGTCTCACCAGACTGGAGAGACGCACAGGAGACTGGGTGCGTAGAGCAGGCACAGGGCACACTGGGCCGTGGAGGTGCCCCGGAGGTCTGGAGCTCAGGGCTGGCACAACCCGTCCTGGCTCGATGTTGACTTTAGGCTGGCAAGGGCAGAGCGCTGGTACAGGTCGAACTGGGCTGTGTTGGTG
The DNA here is from genome assembly GCF_901001165.1 of Salmo trutta. Lineage (NCBI taxonomy): Eukaryota > Metazoa > Chordata > Actinopteri > Salmoniformes > Salmonidae > Salmo > Salmo trutta. Next base: position 27,721,887 of record NC_042964.1, on the reverse strand, counting down.
AATGAGGGGTACCGTGCGTAGAGCAGGCACAGGATAACCTGGGCTGAAGAGACGCACTGGAGACCAGATACGTTGAGCCGGTGCACTTCTCCCTGGCTGCCGGCCAACTCTAGCACGGCAACGGTGAGGAGCGCATCGGTCTGAGTACACACTGGCGACACAGTGCGTATCACCTCATAACACGGTGCTTGCTCGGTCACTCGCTCCCCACGGTAAACACGGGGAGTTGGCTCAGGTGTTAAACCCGCCTTTGCCAACCTACCCATGTGCCCCCCCCAAAAAAAATTATTGCCGCTACCTCTCAGCCTCCTGTTGCTTGCCTAGCCGTTCTTCCCAGTATCGTTGTTCCGCCTTCGCTGCATCTATCTCCCATTGCGGACGGCGATACTCCCCAGGCTTTGTCCAGGGTCCTGCCCCATCTAGGATCTCCTCCCAGGTCCACTCCTCTGAGCCATACTGCTTGGTCCCGCTCCTCCTCCTGGAGAGTGCACGCTGCTTGGTCCTCTTGTGGTGGGTAGTTCTGTCACAGGCATCAAAATGAGTAGACCAAGGTGCAGCGTGGAATATGTTCATCTTGATGTTTAATGAAAGAATGAACACTTACAAATTAAACAAAATGACAGCAGACAGTTCCGTCAGGTACTCACAACTAAACGGAAAACAACTACCCACAAAAAACAAAGGAAAAACAGGCTGCCTAAGTATGGCTTCCGATCAGAGACAACGATAGACACCTGCCAATGATTGGAAACCATACCCGGCCAAATCATAGAACACAAAACATAGAATGCCCACCCACCTATCACACCCTGGCCTAGCTAAATAGAGAAAACCCAGCTCTCCTAGGTCAGAGCGTGACAAGCCTGTGTAACTACACCTCTCAATCAAAGCTAGACAACATTAAATAGTCAGAGTCCCTGAACACAGGGATTTCAGCAGAATATGAAAAAAGAAAACCCCAAAATATGTCAAAGTATAGCTGACTGTTTAATTCCTTAAACCTCACCTCCACTTAAAATATTTATTTACACCATTGTTTTCTCTTTACTCTTTACAGGTTGGAGAGACTATTGGGATTACAGAAGAGATTATGGGCTTGACTATATTAGCAGCTGGTACCTCCATACCTGACCTAATCACCAGTGTCATCGTTGCACGGAAGGGGCTGGGGGACATGGCCGTGTCCAGCTCTGTGGGCTCCAACATCTTTGACATCACTGTTGGGTACGCTTTTGTCATCAGTACTGTGATCACTCTAATTTCTAATTACCGTAAAATTTCAATTAATAGCAATTGCTTAAATCACTTAACACAACAGGCACTTATTAGAGACAGGCTTCTAATGCACACAGATTTTGCTCATTTGCATAGTTAATTGTTTAGTTCCAGCTTTTACTTCCAGCATTTTAATCAATTTCTTAATTTCCTGTACTAGTGTGTTATCATTTACACACTATGTCACATTTCTTTTGTCTTAATATGCCTCTATTTAAAAATATATTTAATTAATTTACAGAACATAATAATAATTATTCTCCTTTCGGCATTTCTTGCTTTCACCATTTCTAGGGGTCTGTACCCGCTAAATTGTTGACTGTTTTTGTGCTTGCCAATTAGCTAGCAGTTCTCAGCAGCTACCAGTTTCTTACTGGCAATAACAACTAATGATTGCCATAATTTGTCATTACTGAATTATTTACTGTAACAAATCAAACATTAAACCTTGTAAACAATTCATGGTAATTTATGGTAACCTTGTAAACAATTCATCAAGATCTGGCATTTATTTGAAACAGCTGTTTATTTGCTGAAATGAACGCTGTTGCTTGACTATTAAAAAGATACCAACGGATATTTGAGACACTGCCTTTAATTTAAAGATGCACTATGCAAAAATTAGAATAGTTCGCCTAATTTCAATTTGTGACAAAACAAGTAAGTATTGTGTAGAGAGTAATTGTTCCATCTAAACCGCTGTGAAATATATTTCCATAACCAAAAATATTGTATTTTCAGCTGTTTCAAGCTGGTGTACAAAACTGATTGTAAAAGACGCAAAAATGTAACTTAAGCACAGAAAGCATATAAATAGTGCACATAGAACAGATATACTGTTCTTAGACTTGCTTTCAATGACAATGACAGATCTATCTCACATTTCTATGTGAATTTGGTTGGGTTGCCCGAAAAGTTACTTTTTGCAGCTTTAAGTTTTACAGTACTAATTTATTTTAATATATGTTCCTTTCACATTTTGAACATTGTTTATTATTAGATTCTTCTTATTAGCATTTTTGCAGTGCTGGGGGATGTTTTTACATATTACATAGTAACAGTCATACAGCATTACTTTGTTCTTATCCAATAAGTAGCTTTCGGTTTCATTGGGATTAATTAAAACCACACTTTTTTTGATAACATCATTTTGATAACAATTATTACCAGATTTATGATAAATGCTTGGTAGACACCAGATACTTTTTAATAGGATGTAAAAGTTAAATGAACTTAATTGAACTTTTGTATTCTCAAATTTATTCGATTGAATAAGGTTTGCCCATCGGTGGTGACATGGAAGTTCCCACTGTGGACATTTTGCCAAGGGACTTTATTCATTACAACCCAGAGGCGTCCATTCTCAGGTCTAAACTGAACAATAGCTATTATCTAGATTTATTACACAGATGTATGTGATGCTGAAAGATAAACTTTAAGTATGGCTGATGACCATGTAATACGTGTGTCTGTTTATTTTGTGTGTTTCAGCCTGCCGTTCCCATGGCTCCTCTGGTCCATTATCAACAACATGCGGCCTGTGGCAGTGAGCTCTAACGGGCTGTTCTGCGCCATTGTGCTGCTCTTTCTCATGCTCATCTTCGTCATCATCTCGATTGCTGCCTGCAAGTGGCGGATGAGCAAGCTGCTGGGCTTCATCATGTTCGTGCTATACTTAGTTTTCCTGGTGGTCAGCGTTATGCTGGAAGACAAAATCATCGCCTGTCCTATATCCATCTGAGACCCCTTATTATTATTTTGGGGCGGGGGGTGGGGGTTGTAGATGACCAGGGGATGTCGTTTTTTGGGATGTGGGGGTGTATTAGCCAGGTAGAGGAGCAACTATGCCGTCTTATGCATGTCACTTGTTTTACTAGATCAGTGGACTACTCAGTAGATTGAGGAGGCTGAAGGAAGTACACAAGAGACTTCTGACAAAGCTGTGGTGGCTGAGCCTGGCATGAAACACCAGAGGTGCAACAATAATGTTTTCTGCTTCAGGACAGATTGTGAGAAACCTTTTTGAATAAGACTTTGGATGGCACTCTTTAACTGGTTTCACTGACTGACCGGATGACTTCACTCGACTTGTCACTCCAGTGTTTGTTGTATAGTGAGTTTGATGATGATGAAGGGATGTTGCTGATTCTCCACACAATGCGTGGATTCACATAAGACTCAAATGTGGTTTGGAGCCATGATTATCTCCTCTCTTGTGTACTTAGTGACAGAGCATCAAAATACGAAGCAGTCCAAGCAGTTTTGAATTTCAGAGCTGGAGATAGGAACTGATTTTTGCAAATTTATCTTTTGCTTTGTCCAAAAGACTGAAGTTCAAATATTCCATCTCCCCTTCTGGATGTCTCACCATGTCTGTTCAGAAGATTCATGTATTATTTTTGGATTGACATACTAGCTCTAATTACTAAAATAGTAGTAGCCCAGTTGTACTGTAGCAGTAACATGTACTCTAGGTGTTGGATCTGGCCTCTTCCTGGGTCTTGATAGGCCTACTAATGATCTTATCCACTTCTCCACCTGCCATTGGACATAAGAGTTCCTATTGTACAGAGCTTGCCATGCTTCACACACCAATTGGAAAGATAAACTCTACTGGAAATGTTTAACCCAATTCAATCAATTGCAGACAAATGAAAAAATGTAACATAATTGACTCAATGTTTAAGCTGCAATATACAAAGACTACAGACAATGAAAAATTGAGATAAGCGAATGAAACTGATACTTTTGTATGAATAATTCTTTCAGATCTCAAGTTGGAATAACGCCAAGAGATTGGGGTTGTGTCCATTTTCAAACATTTAACAACTCTGAAAACAGTGTAAAGATTCTGAGTGAAACCACAGGGTAGATTTTTTAAAATCTGCACTTGATTGAATTGGCCTTATCTGCAGCCTCTCAAAATATATATTAGCTTCCAATATTCTTCACTCTGAATAAGCAAAGCATGTGTAGACTCCGATAGGACACTCATAACCAATATGTAAAGTCAAAATATGGTAGTAGATAAGATAACTGGCACTCGATGTTTGAAATAGTCATAAAATGCTATACTTAGATTAGTGAATGTTTAGCACACTCTTGAAATTAAGACTTTAAATGCAGGCTCCTAGAGAAGTTTATAGGAGCAGTAAAATGCATGATACATTTTCTTGTTATACCTGCCAGAATTATCACTACCCAAAAAAAGTATGAATTCTCAAATATTTAACATGTCAATATTTATTTGATGCAAGAGTGTTAGGCTTCTATGTACAAAATTACAACAATATGTATGGTTAATGTCTATCAACCTTGTGCAATTTATTTTAAATTGAAGGGTGCTTTTGTCTGCATGTGGGAAGTCTGTATACTCTGCCATCATAAAAATTGACATTTGATTAACAAAAAGGTATACAGTAATAACAAATGAATGGAGGTTACCAGTATTTTGCAGCAAATGGAAACTATTATAGAAATCTAGAATTATCTATATAGTTAGCAAATCTCATGCAGTCATTTTCACAGTCACCCATAAACATGGAACATTAACATCACAAAACTAACAGCAATATACTGTATACTGTATGTGTCAGGGTTGGGGTCAATTCTAATCAATGACCGTCAGGGTTGTACATGTGTGCTTTCTGCTAGGAGTGTTACCATAGGACCATACAGTCCAATTCAATTCCAGAATTGTATTGGCCACACTCCACAGGAAGAAGAATTTGAATTGAATTAAGTGGAATTTAATTGAATAAAATTCTATGAAATTCAAATGGAAATGTAATTTAATTAAATCCAGAAATTCAGAATCCGCCCAAACCCTGTTATGTGTCATTAATAATTGCATTTCCATCCATTTGACTGCTGTACTTGTCGTGACCTCTATACCTATACATTTAGAAGATTTCTCCTGAAATCCTCCAAAATGTCTCCATGTGGCTCACTTTCAGACATCTAAACTGTCCAGACACACCTGCATTACCTCAGTTCTCTCTCTGTATATTAGCAAGAATTTACTGTAAAATATGAATAACTAAATAATGTGAATGTATGAGGAAAAATGCATGTGATGAATTTGGGCTGGTTACCCAGGGGCGGCACACATGAAATGGAATTATGTACTGTACGTTAACCTTATGCATAACGCAAAAATAAGAAAATACAAAGAAAATACATGTAAATAGAAAATATGCCTTTATAAGATTCCTTACTTGAACCAATCTAGAACAAAACTCCTTGGTTCAGGTTTGTATTGTGTTAAAAAGGAGTATTTAATGTTTCAGTGGTAAGAAAACCTTTATCTTTCAGAATATTGATATAGTAAGCTTATTATCATAGTATTTTTAAAAAAACAGTCAAATATGAAGTCACCCTCACACTTCAAGGATTCACTAATATCATTATTGATTGGTTGGATACTTCACCTGTGTGTACACCACGTTTGTGTATTGTTTTGCTGGTATAAAAAATTAGGGCTTTAGATACCACATTGCCTCCTGATATTTATTTGTCTATTACCACTACTATTTATACCACTACTATTACCACTATTATTATTTTTTTCCCTTTACCTCTACATGTCTTTAAAGTGTAGGTGCAAAAGTTAAGGGGCAGATTAGGCTGTCACTGCCAAGGAACCACTTCCTCTTCCCTGCACGCATGCACGCACACACATGAAAACACAAGTTAGAAAGCTAAGACAAGTTGTGAGCATCCCCTCATTCACATTCAGATAATAAGATAACAGATGTTTTCCACACACACCTTTTTTTTTTAAATCTTCGCTATATAGTGCCCATTGCCTTATCCTGTAGCACGATCCAGAGAAAAGGAGAACTGTGTTTGTGTGGCTAAAATACAGTACATGAATGTGTCAGGCATATTCTGTCATTGAATCCCTCCCACCCACACTCTCATTAGTCTTACCTCACCAAACCACTTGTTCTTACCCTTTTTCTCTTAGGTGGGCGTTGATTTCTTGAGATCACACTTCCCCAACCTTAGTGAAACTGCCATTTCATAGTGCACTTGTACTTTTCATTCAGCCTCACTTTTCCAAATTCCCTCAGTGACATGTATGTCTGGTGTCAAAGGTACTGTCAAATAATATCGTATGAGCATAGGCACTGTTTCCAAAGTTACATGGCATATTGTGTGCAAGCATGAATGCAACAAATGCAAAATCAACCAGTTTAGCATGTGACTGACATTGATTGCAGATTAAAGGGTATGAGTCAACCACTAATACACATTTTTGCACTGTAAATGTTTTTATTTTATTGGTGTTAATGTAAGATTTATTTAAGGTGTACATATATACAGACAATTAACCATATAATCTAGATGTGTAAAACTACTATGTAAAACACAAAGTATCTAATACAATGAATAAAGGTAACAAGGAAATTATTCAAACTTGAAGTTTTGTTTTATTTTCCATTATGTTAAAGCTGCTGTCTGGGATTAGAAAAACAACAAAACTGCCACCCAGCCACTTGTTTTGGTAAACAGCTGAGGGATGGGGCTGCATAAATATAACCACTCAAAGTTCATAAATGGGTCCCTAGAGATGGTCTGGTAGTTAAGGCATACGGCATATGACAGGTCCCCCTGCGCATCCCGGAGCATGTGACAAAGTCAATGGTACAAAGCCAAAGATATTGATCTGTTTTAAGCAATCAATCTTATGTCATCGTGCTGACTATAAACTTTTATACTAACATCACCAATCTGAGGTAAAAGGATGTGTAATTCCACCTAATGTTATTGAATTGATTTGATTTTGGGGAACAGACATATACAACAACATGTACATTGTGGACCCAGAGGATATCACTTAAATGCATTAATTAAATCACTTGTTTCCAAAGTGGTCCTCTATGGTAAAACAATAACACATATAGTGGCAAGAAAAAGTATGTGAACCCTTTGGAATTATCTGTATTTCTGAAAAAATTGGTCACACAATTTGATCTGATCTTCATCTAAGTCACAACAACAAACAAACACACTCCACTTCAACTAATGACACACACATTATTGTAATTTTCTTGTCTAAATTTAATACATAATTTAAACATTCACAGTGTAGGTTGGAAAAAGTATGTGAACCCCTAGGCTAATGACTTCTCCAAAAGCTAATTGGAGGGAGGAGTCAGCTAACCTGGAGTACAATCACTGAGAAGAGATTGGAGATGTTGGTTAGAACTGCCCTGCCCTATAAAAAACACTCACAACATTTTGGTTTGCTATTCACAAGAAGCATTGCCTGATGTGAACCATGCCTCAAACAAAAGAGATCTCAGAGGACACAAGATTAAGAATTGTTGACTTGCATAAAGCTGTAAAGGGTTACAAAGGTATCTCTAAAAGCCTTGATGTTCATCGGTCCACGGTAAAACAAATTGTCTATAAATGGAGAAAGTTCAGCACTGTTTCTACAATGGTTCCTCCTTTAAAAGTTGCGTCATACTGCGGCACACCCTGTGTGCTGCTGCAGCATTTGTTTATGTAATTTTTTCCCTCATTAAAAGGCAAATCAATTTATAACATTTTTGACATGCGTTTTTCTGGATTTCTTTGATGTTATTCTGTCTCTCACTGTTCGAATAAACCTACCATTAAAATTATAGACTGATCATTTCTTTGTCAGTGGGCAAACGTACAAAATCAGCAGGGGATCAAATACTTTTATCCCTCACTGTATTTAACCAGGTAGGCTAGTTGAGAACAAGTTCTCATTTACAACTGCGACCTGGCCAAGATAAAGCAAAGCAGTGCGACACAAACAACAACACAGAGTTAAACATGGAATAAACAAACATGCAGTCAATAATACAATAGAAAAAAGTATATATACAGTGTGTGCAAATGAGGTAGGATAAGGGAGGTAAGGCAATAAATAGGCCATAGTGGCGAAATAATTACAATATACCAATTAAACACAGGAGTGATAGATGTGCAGAAGACGAGTGTGCAAGCAGAGATATTGGTGTGCAAAGGAGCAAAATAAATAAAACAAATAACAGTATGGGGGATGAGGTAGTTGGTTGGGCTATTTACAGATGGGCTATGTACAGGTGCAGTGATCTGTGAGCTGCTCTGACAGCTGGTGCTTAAAGTTAGTGAGGGAGATATGAGTCTCCAGCTTCAGTGATTTTTGCACTTCGTTCCAGTCATTGGCAGCAGAGAACTGGAAGGAAAGGCGGCCAAAGGAGGAATTGGCTTTGGGGGTGTCCAGTGAGATATACCTGCTGGAGCGCGTGCTACGGGTGGGTGCTGCTATGGTGACCAGTGAGCTGTGATGAGGCGGGGCTTTACCTAGCAAAGACTTGTAGATGACCTGGAGTCAGTGGGTTTGGCGATGAATATGAAGAAAAGGCCAGCCAACGAGAGCATACACGTCGCAGTGATGGGTAGTATATGGGGCTTTGGTGACAAAACGGATGGCACTGTGATAGACTGCATCCAATTTTCTGAGTAGAGTGTTGGAGGCTATTTTGTAAATGACATCGCCGAAGTCAAGGATCAGTAGGATAGTCAGTTTTACGAGGGTATATTTGGCAGCATAAGTGAAGGATGCTTTGTAGGAAGCCAATTCTAGATTTAATTTTGGATTGGACATGCTAACTGTTGGGGCAGTATTTGCACATCCGGATAAATAATGGACCCGATTTAATCTGGTTACTACTCCTGCCCAGAAACTAGAATATGCATATAATTAGTGAATTTGGATAGAAAACACTCTAAAGTTTCTAAAACTGTTTGAATGATGTCTGTGAGTATAACAGAACTCATATGGCAGGCCAAAACCTGAGAAGATTCCATACAGGAAGTGCCCTGTCTGACAATTTGTAGTCCTTCTGTTGCATCTCTATCGAAAATACAGCATCTGTGCTGTAACGTGACACTTTCTAAGGCTCCCATTGGCTCTTTAAAGCCGCCAGAAAGTGGAATGGGGTGTCTGCTGTCTCTGGGCAAAGTACAACAGCTTTGTTTGTTACTGGTCAGCCTGGGGACAGTGACACTGAGATGCGCGTTCATGAGAATTCTCAATTTTTTTCTTTCAGCCTTTGAATGAATACAACGTTGCCCAGTTGGAATATTATCGCTATTTTACGAGAAAAATAGCATAAAAATTGATTTTAAACAGCGATTGACATGCTTCTAAGTACGGTAATGGAATATTTAGAGAGAGAAAAATTCACGAAATACGCTTGCGCGTCACCCTTCGGATAGTGACCTGAACGCACGAACAAAACGGAGCTATTTGAATATAACTATGGATTATTTGGAACCAAAACAACATTTGTTGTTGAAGTAGAATTCCTGGGAGTGCATTCTGACGAAGAACAGCAAAGGTAATCCAATTTTTCTAATAGTAATTCTGAGTTTAGTGAGTCTCAAACTTGGTGGGTGTCAAATTAGCTAGCCAATTCTAGATTTAACTTTGGATTGGAGATGTTTGATGTGAGTCTGGAAGGAGAGTTTACAGTCTAACCAGACACCTAGGTATTTGTAGTTGTCCACATATTCTAAGTCAGAACCGTCCAGAGTAGTGATGCTGGATGGGCGGGCAGGTGTGGGCAGCGATCGGTTGAAGAGCATGCATTTAGTTTTACTTGCAATTAAGAGCAGTTGGAGGCCACGGAAGGAGAGTTGTATGGCATTGAAGCTCGTCTGGAGGTTAGTTAAAACCTCTCTAGGGTATGTGGGACGCTAACGTCCCACCTGGCCAACATCCGGTGAAATTGCAGAGCGCCAAATTCAAAATACAGAAATACACATAATAAGCATTCATAAAATGTGTTATACAGCGTTATACATCAGCTCAAAGATGAATTTCTTGTTAATCTTACATCTAGACGTTCCGCTAGCGGAACACCTGCTCCAATAACCAATGATAGGCGTGGCGCGAATTACAAATTCCTCAAAAATCCAAAAACTTCCATTTTTCAAACATATGACTATTTTACACCATTTTAAAGACAAGACGCTCCTTTATCTAACCACACTGTCCGATTTCAAAAAGGCTTTACAGCGAAAGCAAAACATTAGATTATGTCAGCAGAGTACCCAGCCAGAAATAATCAGACACCCATTTTTCAAGCTAACATATAATGTCACAAAAAACAAAACCACAGCTAAATGCAGCACTAACCTTTGATGATCTTCATCAGATGACACTCCTAGGACATTATGTTATACAATACATGCATGTTTTGTTCAATCAAGTTCATATTTATATAAAAAAACTGCTTTTTACATTAGCATGTGACGTTCAGAACTAGCATTCCCACCGAACACTTCCGGTGAATTTACTAAATTACTCACGATAAACGTTCACAAAAAACATAACAATTATTTTAAGAATTATAGATACAGAACTCTTTTATGCAATCGCGGTGTCCAATTTTAAAATAGCTTTTCGGTGAAAGCACATTTTGCAATATTCTGAGTACATAGCCCAGCCATCATGGCTAGCTATTTTGACACCCACCAAGTTTGGCTCTCACCAAACTCAGATTTACTATAAGAAAAATTGGATTACCTTTGCTGTTCTTCGTCAGAATGCACTCCCAGGACTTCTACTTCAACAACAAATGTTGTTTTGGTTCGACATAATCCATAGTTATATTGAAATAGCTCAGTTTTGTTCGTGCGTTGAGGTCACTATCCGAAGGGTAACGTCGGAGCGCATTTCGTGACAAAAAAATTCTAAATATTCCATTACCGTACTTAGAAGCATGTCAAACGCTGTTTAAAATAAATGTTTATGCTATTTTTTCTCATAAAATAGCGATAATATTCCAACCGGGCAACGTTGTATTCATTCAAAGAGAGAAAGAAAAACATGTTGAGTTCTCGTGACCGCGCATCTCCAGTCTCACTGTCCCCAGGCTGACCACTTACAAACTCTGCTCCTATACTTTTCCCAGAGACAGCAGACACCCCATTCCACTTTCTGGCGGCTTTAGAGAGCCAATGGAAGCCTTAGAAAGTGTCACGTTACAGCACAGATGCTGTAATTTTGATAGAGATGTAACAGAAGTACAAGAAATTGTCAGACAGGGCACTTCCTGCATGGAATCTTCTCAGGTTTTGGCCTGCCGTATGAGTTCTGTTATACTCACAGACACCATTCAAACAGTTTTAGAAACTTTAGAGTGTTTTCTATCCAAATCCACTAATTATATGCATATTCTAGTTTCTGGGCAGGAGTAGTAACCAGATTAAATCGGGTACGTTTTTTTATCCGGCCGTGAAAATACTGCCCCCTATACCACAACAGGTTAAACACATTGAGTGGTTGCTGCCAACATACTGACTCAAATCTCTAGCCACTTTAATAATTAAAAATTGGATGTAATGAATGTATCACTAGTCATTTTAAACAATGCCACTTTATATAATGTTTACATTCCCTACATTACTCGTCTCATATGTATATACTATACTCTATACCATCTACTGCATCCTGCCTATGCCGTTCGGCCATCGCTCATCCATAGAATCGGCTTTCTATTTCACAACAATGCCTCCTTCACTCACGCCGCCAAACTTATCCTAGTAAAACTGACTATCCTACCGATCCTCGACTTCGGCGATGTCATCTACAAAATAGCTTCCAATACTCTACTCAGCAAACTGGATGCAGTCTATCACAGTGCTATCCATTTTGTTACCAAATCACCCTATACCACCCACCACTGCGACTATGCGACTATGCTCTAGTCGGCTGGCCCATATTCGTCGCCAGACCCACTGGCTCCAGGTCATCTATAAGACTATGCTTGGTAAAGCTCCACCTTATCTCAGTTCACTGGTCACGATAATAACACTCACTCGTAGCACACGTTCCAGCAGGTATATCACACTGATCATCCCCAAAGCCAACACCTAATTTGGCCGCCTTTCATTCCAGTTCTCTGCTGCCAGCGACTGGAACGAATTGCAAAGATCGCTGAAGTTGGAGACTTTTATTTCCCTCACCAACTTTAAACATCAGCTATCTGAGCAGCTAACCGATCGCTGCAGCTCTACATAGCCCATCTGTACATTGCCCACCCTATCTACCTACCTCATCTCCTTACTGTTTTTATTTAATTTACTTTTCTGCTCTTTTTGCACAATATGCACATCTTCATATGCTCATTTATCACTCCAGTGTTAATCTGCTAAATTGTAATTATTTGCTCCTATGGCCTATTTATTGCCTACCTCCTTATGCCTTTTGCACACACTGTATATAGACTTTCTTTTTTCTACTGTATCATTGACTTGTTTATTGTGTTATTGGCTTGTTTATTTACTCCATGTGTAACTCTGTGTTGTTGTCTGTGTCACACTGCTTTGCTTTATCTTGGCCAGGTCGCAGTTGTAAATGAGAACTTGTTCTCAACTTGCCTACCTGGTTAAATAAAGGTGAAATACAATTTAAATATTTATATATATATATATATATATATATATATATATATATACATATATATATGTACATATTATTATTCATTAATTTGTTGTTGTGAAATTGTTAGATTACTTGTTAGATATTAATTGAATGGTCGGAACAAGAAGCACAAGCATTTCGCTACACTTGCATTAACACCTGCTAACCATGTGTATGTGACCAATAAAATTTGATTTGATTTTCAGCTAGCCATTCTGTGTCACGTCATTTAATTCTCAGCTATTTCTTCTGTTACTGCAAGTTATTGCTGGTTTGACCACCAGAGGGCATCTTTGAGAAGCATTTGATAGTATTCAGTATTGGCATTACCAGAGAATTTAAAACCTTTTTTGTAATAACATAGTATATGTGATTGATTTTAAGAAATTTGGCTTCATTAATTTGATTAATATTATGATTTTTCCATTCAGAGAAAAATTGTCAATTCGTAAATTCAGATTGTTTCGCTCTCGAAGCGCACACTGGACGTTCGGGCCGAGGAGTAGGGTTGATTTGAGCGTTCTGGCCTTACAACGGCAGTCAAGCACCCAAGCTAATGTTGGCTAGCTTCTTCCAGACACAAATGAGACCACTCTGACCATTTTACTCGCCCTAGCAGAGCTGGTAAGGCAGTTTTCGTGTTAACCATAGCGTTGGTGACTGTAAATGTGCTGCTGGAAACGATTTCATTTAATTACGCTTTTTTTTCCCGACGTTTACTGACCATATTCATATTAAGCGCTCATAAAGTAATTATTCTGCGCTCTGGTACACTCAGACGAGAGTGCTCTGAAATCCTTGTAGATAGTAGGCTAGACACAAATGTTATTTTCTGATGAAAACTAGTTCATTGCATCCCCCGTGGAGCCCAGTTTCATAATATGACCATATTTCCCAGGTGCTTGCCGTCGTTTTGAAGTAATTGCAAAAAAACAGGCCTTATTTTCGTGCATTTTTCAACCTGCCAGCTCCTATTAGTTCTATTGAGCACCGTGGCACTAACTCGCCTTCCGAACGTTCTATTCCCAGTTTATTGTTCAAAGTCATAATGCCTGCTTCGCTATTGTTGGCAATAAGACCTGCTCACGTTGTTTTATAATTCAAATGTAAACAACAAAATGTAAACAACAAAAATAATATTGGAACTCTGCAGTCTTCCCATTGTTTCCTATGGGGAAAATATAGGCATGTCTGTCTATTTCGCCAAATGTCTCGCAATGTGTACAGTATATTTAGATTTTTTGGAGTCGGGTGTAACCGGTGTGAAATGGCTAGCTAGCTACACTAATAGCGTTTCAATCGATGACGACACTCGCTCTGAGACCTTGAAATAGTTGTTCTCCTTGCTCTGCAAGGGCCTTGGCTTTTATGGAGCGATGGGTAACAATGCTTCGAGGGTGACTGTTGTCTATGTGTGCAGAGGGTCCCTGGTTTGAGCCCGGGGAGGGACGGGAGCAACACTGTTACACGGGCACCATTTTAATCAGGAGAATCTCCTCTTTGTAATTATGTAAGTCTGGGCAGCGAGCTCGTTTGTCATCGATCGCTAGACCAGAAATAGTCAGAAGTTTTAATTTTTTACCTACTTTTTCATTACGCAGACATAAGCACAGTTGATACCATTGAGGTGCGGATGTTTACTTTTTACTTACTTTTTTTCCCAGTTTCATCCGAAAAACAGATTGTAGTGGTAAAATAAAAAGGGATAATTTCTTTAATGGAAAATAGGCTCTACAAACGTTCGATTCCATCAATTTGCTATGGGCTCGCGCTAGTGTTCCAGCTTAGCCAACGTTCTTAAACCGTTTTCAGCCTTTGGTGAATTTTTACTCGTTCTATTGTCCAGCCTATAGATAGCCAGAGCGAATTTACGAAAGTACCTGAATGTCCATTGAGAAAGCACAATGACTATACCATTTAGCTAAGCTAAGAATGATGAGAATAATCAAGTCAATAAATGTTGGGTAGTTAGACATCCTGTAGTTAATATACTGGCAAGTTTGATATATAACTATTAACGTTAGGTAGCTAGCTAACATATCATACTGCTGTAATGATATGCTATGTGGTTCGTAAGGACAGAGTAGCTAACAAATTGTCAACCAACATAATGTGTAAGGTAACTTATTTGAAAAGTCATTACTTTATTACATTGAGTAGCAAGCTACCCCTTGGTCATTAGGCAAATCTGGCCTGTGAAAGGGGGGGGGGGGGGGGTTCACACCTAGCTCGGCTGTTAGACTATTCTTTAGTAAAGGTTGAATAGTCTATTGTTCAGCTATTAGCCCTCCACCCCAACTTGCAACAAATTGCTGTAACCATCCCATTCCTTTCCCTCTTCCACGCGTCATCATTCTGCTCCTGGGTGGCTCCCTTTTGGGCGTGCTGGCAGGATATGGCAGCATCTTCGGGTGTGCGTCAATAATTGTGCATACAGTAGCACGTTTGTATGAAGGTGTGGTTATTCACAGGCAAATTGTTATATGCTATGGAGGTACATTTGTGTCTTTTTGTCGAGAGCTATTTTTTTTTTTTCAATCAAAAATAATTGTTCTGAAAGCAACTTTTTTCCGACACAAAGGAAGTCAAAGCAGACACATACGAAGATGGCATCTCAGGTAAGCAGCACCGGGCTGTATTGATGTATCCTAAAAATGACATCTGCTTTAGATTGAACGGTCATATCTCAGTTATTGTTTTCATATCTATAAAAAATAAGCTGTTTTCTTTACTTTCAGAGAGCGAGCTGACCAAGTGGTCGAAAATGTAGATATTGCCAGATGTTCACTGTCTAAGGAACCGGCCGTGGAAGTGTCCATAACCAGAGTTAATTAAACTGTTCTGTGTTCTTTTTCTCCATCTCTGCCTGTCTTGTTGTACATGGAACCTGTCTCACATGCATTAACTAAAAAACCCAGCTGCTAATTTTCAGATTTACACCACATAAACACAGCCATTTTCACTGGACTATCTGTTGCTGCCAAGTCATGCCACAGGGCCTTCCCTGTGGCTCAGTTGGTAGAGCATGGTGTTTGCAATGCCAGCATGGTGTGTGCAACGCCAGGGTTGTAGGTTCAATTCCCATGGGGGGCCAGTACAACAACAAAAAATGTATGCATTCACTACTGTAAGTCACTCTGGATAAGAGCGTCTGCTAAATTACTAAAATGTAAATGATTTCCCTGGGGGTTAGCCTTGCAATAACCAAGTGGTGAGACACATAGCCCTCTATATTTAAATGTTTCAGGTACACTCTGATAGGTGTCTGCGTCACATATAGTATCTTCTATTGACATTATTGTCTATTGTTTGTCCTTATGTGTCTGTTTTTCAGCATAAAGTACTCTGTAGCCACTTAGTGTGGACACCAGGTGAGACCACACACACAATAACAGTCTATTTTCTTCACTTCATCCCTCTCCCCCTTCTCCCTAAATCCTCTAGGTTATATCAGCTGTTTTGGTGAACCCCTCTCGCATCTGAACTGGCTGACACAGATGGCACAGCATGATCATAGATGAGATGTCACTTGGTCGGGTCAACAGGAAGTCTTATTAAAGAGATGCTTCGTATTGAAATACAGACAGAGATGTAGTAGTCCCAGAGTTAATGATCCAAGGTCAGTTTTGCATTTCACCTCCTGATATAACATGACTGACTGTGTTAGAATTTTTAAAACAAGGCTTAATCATGCTCTCTCGTCTGCAGGTATGTTTTGATGTGAGAGAGGAAGCCAGTCCCGTCATTGCCACCTCACCCGCTCTTAAGATAACCTTCGGGCTAACTGGGGGCCCAAGGCTGGTTACGAGACACCGCAATTGTGATGAACTGAGAGAATATTAGGGTAGCACTGTAATTCATGAATCATATGCTGTCTGCCGCTGTTCTTACCTCTTTCTGTCTTCTACACCTCTCTCCCCACCTCATCTTTCTTCCTTGTTTTATAATGCACACCATGTGTGCATTGAAGTACAGATTGAACTTGTATATATAATATTACAATTATCATAATTATAATGCCTTTATGTATTTATAACACCTGGATAATTAACTTCTTTCAATAAAGCGTTTCACATGCTCCACTGGTTGAAATTAAGTATCTCATTGAAATACTATCCAGTGTCCTCAGATTAATGCAGATAAAGGGAGTTAGATATGCATCGTTTTTTTTCTGTATATATGAATTACAAATCAATTATGTTTCTAGTCTATTGCATAGTTACAATGTGTAATCATTGTAATAATTCAAATAATGGATAATGGAGTTTGATATGACTGAAAAAGAATGTCTCAGAGATTCATACCTGAACCACACCTTTATTTGCCAAGGAAGAGTACATGATCAGTGAATATATTCAATGTACAGGCTACAATAACTACAGTACATATGTATATAGGACTTGCATCCTTGGCACAATAAAGTTATTATATTCTACTCTATCCATAGGCTTCATTAATGCCATTCAGACTTGAAGTTGATACAACAACTATGATAGTTAAGGTTCATAGATTGGTATGAATATTAGTTCAGAACCTAACGTTTCAGGGTCCATACTCAGATCGGCTACATACTGCAGCTAGCTACACATCCATAGGCAAACACTTATTTTTATCCTCCACTACACAATAAGCAAGTAAATAGTTAGCTAGCTATGTTACTTCAGCTGCATTGCACAGCAAGCTTACACAATTGTACATTCAATTTGCAGTAAATGCTTTAGCTAGCTAGATTCTTTACATCCACTGTTTCACAAGACGACAGCCTGGTTTGCTGGTTTTCTCAGGATTCCCTAAAACATTATGCTGGGTACCTCTAAGTCCCGCAGTGCAAGCTCACAACTTTTAAAGGAGGAACCACTGTACTCTCCGTAGGAGTGGCCATCCTGCAAAGATGACTGCAAGAGCACAGCACAGAATGCTCAATGAGGTTAAGAAGAATAGAGTGTCAGCTTAAGACTTACAGAAATCTCTGGAACATGCTAACATCACTGTTGACGAGTCTACGATATGTAAAACATTAAACAAGAATGGTGTTCATGGGAGGACACCACAGAAGAAGCCACTGCTATCCAAAAAAAACATTGCTGCACGTCTGAAGTTTGCCAAAGAGCATCTGGATGTTCCAGTAGCGAATATTCTAATGTTGAGTTGTTTGGAAGGAACACACAACACTATGTTGGAGAAAAAAGTCACAGCACACCAATGTCAAAACCTCATTCCAACTGTAAAGTATGGTGAAGGGAACATCATAGTTTGGAGCTGCTTTGCTGCCTCAGGGCCTGGACAACTTGCTATCATCGACGGAAAAATCAATTCCCAAGTTTATCAAGACATTTTGCAGGAAAATGTAAGGCTATCTGTCCGCCAATTGAAGCTCAACATAAGTAGGGTGATGCAACAGGACAATGACCCAAAACACAGAAGTAAATCAACAACAGAATGGCTTCAACAGAAGAAAATACGCCTTCTGGAGTGGCCTAGTCCTGACCTCAACCCGATGGAGATGCTGTGGCATGACTTCAAGAGAACGATTCACACCAGACATCCCAAGAATATTGCTGAACTGAAACAGTTTTGTAAAGAGGAATAGTCCAAAATTCCTCCTGACCGTTGTGCAGGTCTGATCTGCAACTACAGAAAACGTTTGGTTGAGGTTATTGCTGCCAAAGGAGGGTAGGGCTCCCGAGTGGCGCAGCAGTCTAAGGCACTGCATCTCAGTGCAAGAGGCATCACTACAATCCCTGGTTTGAATCCAGGCTGAATCGCATCCGGCCGTGATTGGGAGTCCAGTAGAGCAGCGCACAATTGGCCCAGCGTCGCCTGGGTTTGGCTGGGGTAGGCCGTCATTGTAAATATGAATTTGCTTTTAACTGACTTGCCTAGTTAAATAAAAGTTTAAATATTAAATCCAAGGGTTCACATTCTTTTCCCATCCTGCACTGTGAATGTTTAAACGGTGTGTTCAATAAAGACATGAAAACGTATAATTGTTTGTGTGTTATTAGTTTAAGTATACTGTTTGTCTATTGTTGTTACTTAGATGAAGATCAGATCAATTTTTATGACCAATTTATGCAGAAGTCCACGTAATTCCAAAGGGTTCATATAATATTTCTTGCCACTGTATAACGATTGAAAGGCAAGACAAAATTACATATATTTATTTATGTGGACATCATACCTAGAAAGTGGCAATATTCACTGCACTTCTCCCTAACCTTAAGGGGACACACACACACACACACACACACACACACACACACACACACACACACACACACACACACACACACACACACACACACACACACACACACACAAGGGGCAGTGGAATGGTTTCTCTTACTTTGTCTGCTTTTTAAAGCTATTTCTACTTTTTCTTTGCTTGATCTCCAAGGGGAGGCTATTACATAGAATGCCTTGGTAGAACAACGTGCTCCTCGCAGTACGGTTTACTCTTGGGATTTTACAAGACATAACACTGCCTCTGGTATTGTAAATGTGTTAGTTATAGACCATATACATACATTTTTTCATATAACCTTGGGCACGATCATTTAAGATATAAAAAAATATGATTAAGTTTAAGTTGGTCCACTCTGGACTCCAAAGGCAACAAGCCCACCTCCCGTAACTCCTGTACTGCTATGTGGGTCCTAGGGGGGGCATTAAGCATATACCTGATAACTTTACTTTGCATGACCTGTGTCGTGTCTTTGGGTACCATTAAACTGAAGATAGGTTTATCAATTAACTCCCTGTAATTATTATCACGCGATTAAACTGATTAATCGTTTAATTGTAATTAACTAGGAGATCGGGGCACCAAGAAAAATATTCAGATTACAAAGTTATAATTTTCCTAATATAACTTTCCTATATTATAATATAGGCCGATTATCTTCTGGTTTGAATGGTGTATTTTACCTCGCGTCAAGTCTCATTCCCAAACGTCGTAAATTGTTGTATCTGCATGAACCCAGTCTTTACTAAAATCATCCATACATCAATTGTCTTAAAATCATTTATTTACTACACTAAGTAATTAACAGAAAACATACAAACAGTAATTATCGTCACAAAGGATTGGTATAGTAATGTGCCCTAATGGCTAACAAGCATGGCTGGTCTGTTAGACAATGGGTCATAAACGGTAAGCTGAGAAGTTACACAGAGTTCATTAATATTAACAATTGACAATTGAAGGCTCACTCATTCGGGAACAATTGCAATCAATATATATTTACGCTCATGTGTCGTCGGGATCCCTTTGGAAGAGTTATGTTCTGATGGAGAGTTTGTCCGCGTTCTCTCTCTCTCTCTCTCGGTTAGAATGGATCTTTCAGAGCGACATTCATTAATGTCGTCATAGAATGGTTGTGGTTGGTCTTCGCGTTCGATGATATAATTTACTTAGCTGCAGACTAATAATTAATATCAAAGACTTGTTCTTATTCTGTCGATATCGATAGTCTAAAAGTTAACCACGTGGTATGGTTCACTTTCAGTAGAGTACTTGGATGATAAAACCTAATGAGCCAACTCGCAATGGAGTGTAGGCCTGGTCTGTAGAAATGTAAATCAGGGGGTGTTTTATAGTGCCCATAGAACAGGCTTGTCAAATGACGCCTGGTCCTGTATGTGTCCCTGGGGGCGTGCCTATGACTGAGTTAGACTTGGTTACAGAAATACAATTCTATCACATTAACATCAGTACATAGCATCTCAATGTATTACAAATAGCTTTATCCTTATTAATACATTTTATACAACCATTATGATGCCAGTCTCATCGATGAGGCTATTATAAACAGTTTTATGGTAATATGGCTATATTGTCTCTTCTGAGTATCACAAAATTGTACCAAGCGGATCAGTTCGTAGCTGGAGTCTTCATCAATCTTCCATATCTTCTCCAGAACACACATGTCGCTCGGTTCTCCAATTCTATGAGTTGGAAGAATTTCCTTTGTCTCTCTATGAAACATGTTGTAGTAGATTCTCCTCTTGGAATTTTTACAACCCTGGGTTGGGGGGAAGGTAGGTTGGGTGATGGTACAAAGGGGAGGGGGTCAACTGTCCTTCCTGTACCCAAAGAGGCCAACGTCATGACATACCCCCCCTGGTGGTTTGGATCTTGTTTATCCTGCAAGTTACAAATCAACATAAAATCATGACCACGTGATGTCCCATTGGTAGATCATCGTTGCAGTCCTCTCTGGTGGTTGAACTTGGTAGGCTCTCTGAAAGCGGAGCCGTCCACCACAAGGATGGGCAGTTGATGTCCGGTTGGTGGTAGCCGTTGCGGTCTCCTCTAGTGGTGTACCTTGGTAGGTTCCCTGGAACCTGCAAAGTACCCCAGGAAGGGCCAGGGGATGTCCTGGTTGTTGATCGCCGTTGCGGTCCCCCCCTCTGGTGGTTTACCTTGGTAGTCTCTCTGACAGCGGGCATGCCGCCACAAGGATAGGTTGTGGGTGTCCGGATTTGGGGTCGCCGTTCCGGACCCGTCGTCCAGACTGGAAGATCTGGGCAGTAACTTAGGCAGATGTTAACAACGCACACACACTCATGAAATATATATGATTACATTCATTCCCCAATGAGCGGCGTTGTGGCACTAAGTGATGGTTGTATGGGGACTTTGTTTATGGCTCTATCACTTCCTATGTGTCAAAAGGAACTGAACCGAAAATGAATGAAAGCATAAACAAAACAAAAAAAATATACAAAATATAGTTCTCACACAAAAAAAAAATCATCTAATTGGACTGTATTCTATATAGGTCCAATGTTCTGGCAAAATGATTATCATGGCATTGTCTCTAATGCCATATCTAGGGTTTTTCCTACTTGGTGTGTTGCTTAGGCGCTATCCTAAGTTGATAACTATATGATAAGTCTACAGCTGTAATGCACTAGTTTTGGGCAGTCTACAGGTATGACCTACGGACTTCTGGGAAGAAAACTGGTGAGTGCTGTAGAGTCAAAGGCCTAGAAGTAAATGTTCAACTTTACTAAGGCTGGTCTATTGCTTGGGCCCTTAAGTGGTCCTAGCATAAATCCTAATTGGATGTTCCGTTGTGCATGTGCGCTTATGCTTACACGCGCGCATGTCAAGGGAAGAAAACCAAGTATCCGGGCAGATTACAACTTGTTCAGAATGAGTCTGACGTAGTCAGGTAATTTTCAGGTCAATGCCTGGAGGTCAGTCAGAAATGGTGTCAAGGGAGTCTGTAGTAGTTTTTTCTACAAGTCACTGTTTCTTCCACTTTTGTAGTGGCGATAGGTATGAAGTCTATTTCATAGCTATGTTATCCACGGAGGAGCTAACCTCACGACGGAAGTACTCTTTAAGTATTGGACCAGTCATACGTGGTGTGATCATGGTTCATGACTTCTAATAATTTTCCTCCTGAATGGAGGGTCCTATTTATTAGTGACATGTGTGTTAACCATTGGAAGAGTGCACTGGAGATTCCCTTCCCCGTGTTGCACTCTGAGTGACTCCTATGTCGCTGTTGTCAATGGTAATTTGATTGGTTAAATCTCTAACCTTCTTACTGATTGTAGCTGGACTGACTGTTGCTAGTATTGGTACTGGTACTCAAGGGGACCAGTTATCCTACCGATTTATTCTGAAAAATTATCTACCGGAACACATGATTGGAGCATTTTACTAGTTGTATTGTAGTTGAACCTACACATGGCAAAGAATGATTATTGATGCCATTTGTTTTGGAGGTGGACAAGTCCACTGGACTTCCTTTACGACCAGTGTGGTACACCTCAGTACTATCTTAGATGTGTTCTAAGATAATCCCCGTCTAGGGGCCTGTCTGCTCCTCACTGTTCTCATAGGAGAGTTTACAACTAGATTTGATTTATGCTCTGGCGGCCTCGTACGGTGTTGTCCGTAGTCTTGACCCCCCCACCGGCCTCGATGAGGCTCATCATGGGTCTGGGCTACTATTCCCCCCCTTTGTGCCTCGGGACCCCCCCACCAGCGGGTGGTGTTGGTGTCCGATGCGCAAACAAGAAGATCGGACCCTATGTACGAGTTTTCAGCGGCCGCGTTGTTATGAGAATGGCTGTAACCTTTCAACCAAATCTCCTGGTGTTTGTGCTGCAAAACACTCAGTGGCTGTCGAGGCATGTCAGTCCCCACCGCGTCCGCGTGTGGCAACCTCTTCATTACCTGCGAACTGAGACGAGGATATCGGTCTGTGATATCGCAAAGTGTTTCACCAGTGGGAGTCATCGGGTCAGTTGCTGGACTGACACCATTAGTGTCATTGTAAGGGGTGACAGTCCCCAACAAAGCGGAAGGTGTATCATCGGAAGCAGAGTATACTCTGTGCATCAATGTTTTACTTGCTGAGACGGCCGCAGTGCTTGCGGAAGTGTCCGAAGGACAAGAGAAGTTCATCTCAACTACCGTATTGCACGACTGCAAGGAGAAGGGAAATTGCTCATTCACAGAGACAGCTGGCTCGAAATCATGAAAAGAATGGTCAATCAGGTTGGCTGATGGAATGTGTCGAGATATCATAATATCTCCATGGATCGGATTTTGTACCAAGAGGTTTCTAACCGTCTTTTTCCCAAGGGGTGCTTTCGACAGATACCCCTCATGAAGGACTGCGTTGCAGCTAGCGTTAGGGGAAGACAGTGTGGTCAGTGGGGAAGGCACTGTGGCCTGTGACCATACCTGGTTGGTTTTCCAATCCATCAATGGGAGTAACCGATCCATCAAGTCTGCTCCAAGTAGCAGGGTTACAGTTTCGAGGCTGGTAACATACACAGGGTGAACGAGCGATACGTCCTGGAAGTGTAGTTTCAGCATGACTCTCAATGTGAGAGGCGAGGTAGTCTGAGTGACCCCTCGAAGTTTAGTGTCGCATAGTTCCACTTTTAACCAACGTTTAGTTGGCTTCAAAGCCCTTTTGAGATCATCAAACAATGTTTGAGAGATGAGTGATATTGTCGCACCCGAATCAATTAGCGCATGACAAGCTAAGCAGTCCTCCAGGGCTGTTTCCAGGTATGGCCGTTTAGATTCGTGGTTAGTGGACATATTCCCCACAAAGTGGAGTGGTCGTTCGCAACGACGTGATGTGCCATGTCTGTTCAAGGTGGAAGCAGATTGACTTTTCCGATTTTGAGTGGGCTTGGCTTTAACGAATCGTTTGACCTTTTTCTTCGCAACTTTTGTATCAGAGTCTATAGACAAAGCCCGGGGGCTTGTTTCTTGATCAAGCGGGCCCTGGATAGGGTCTTGAATGAGAGCGGGAGAAATTTGAACTTTAACGTCCTTGCTGTGGGTGTTAATTCCTGCGGACCTGGTGTCCGGTAATTCCCCGTCTAGTCCTTGTGACTTATCTTTTACCCTTTTCTCAAATTGTTCTCGCTTAAGTTCTTCCCGTAGTGGGACTTCTGGAGAACATTGGTCTACGTTTTGATCGTCCTTCAACCCTTTGTTACCCTTGTGCTCTGACACTTTTTGTGGGTTGGGTGCAGGAACGTAGCGAACGAGTCGATTGTAGCGGTAGTCATGTTGATGGCTACGTACTTTACAGTTATTTCGACCGCGGAGGTTATTGGAATCATGGTTTCGTGGTAGAAACTGTTGTTGTGCGTCATCTCTCGACGCTCCAATACCTGATAATGCACCCTCTAACTGGAGTGAGTGCTCCTGGTTAAACTTCAAAAACGAGTGGTCAGGGCTCTTAGCGTTGTGAACTTTTGATGCCTCAAAAGCTGTGCTTGCAAGCTCTCTGAGTTGTAAGATAGGCAAGCCAACGTGGGCGGCAGGGCCCAAGTAGGTAATGAAGGTGGGATACATGTTCGACAGAAACATTTGTTTGAATGGTAAAAGCTCTTCCATTCCGGTTTCAGTGAGTAGGCCAAAGTAAGCTGAACGAAGCCTATGATAGTAAGCTTGTGGGTGTTCGTTCCGAGCTTGTTTGACGGTGTTAGCCAGTGAGCTATCGTGTTTGCGAGTCGCAGAACCACTGAATTCTAATTTCAAAGCTGTGGCAAGTTTAGCGTAGTCATTTAGCACGTGTTGCTGTTGTAGGCGAATGAACCTCGTCACGTGTCTATTCGACGTTCGCTTCAACAGGTAAACCCTGTCAGAACCCGTAGCGTTCGGGTAGCCATCCAACGCGTCCTCTATGTCAGCTAGTAACGTCTCAGTATCGTTTGGCTGACCTGGAACGGGGTCAAAGGTGGGGAAATTCTTGACGAGTTTGTCAAGGTATTCCGCGCCAAGCGGGCGGAGAGGGTTGGCTTCATCCTGTGGAGAGATTGGGGCCGAAAGGCCAAGAGAGGAAGCCAAGCCTTGTTGTTGTTGGCCAAGAGGCGCCATATAACTCAGTGCCGAAGGGCAAAGAGAAGACTGAGGGACACATGAGGGAGGCAAGGTCTGAAACCTATTGTCTTCACTCCTGTGAGTACAGGGCTCCGGTTGCTTGGATGGGAAGTCGCGCTGTAGAGCGTGACCATTCTGGATTTCCTCCAGATGGTACCTAAGGGTGGAATTCTGCTGCATTGCAGAGTCCACTTGAGCGCTTAGAGTACTGATTTTGGACACGTGAGTGTCACACCTGCTCCTTTCGGTCTCAAACTTATCTGTCATGGTTTGCAGATAGAGGTCTTGAGTACGGAGCGAGAGATTCAGTGATGAGATTTCCTCTGCTTGCTTAGAAATCAATATTTCCAACCTCATCACCTGAGTTCTCTCATCATTCATTTGGTCAGCAACTTCAATAAGTTCTGCTGATTTATCATCCAACTTTGTCATTGTGTTCATTAACTGATCGTCTTTGGTCTGCAGCGCTTTGAGGAGCACCGTGTTATTTTGAGTAACATTCAACAAAACAGCATGCATGTTGTCAAGTTGAGCGCTCCTGTTTGTAGATAACTCTTCAGATTTATCTAGTTTGGCGTGGACATCATCGTATTTAGTTTTGGCTAAATCGAGTTGTTCCTGTAGCATATGATTTTGTTCCTGTAGAAAACGATTTTGTTGAAGAGCTTGTGCTTGTTCATCGTCATACGTTTTTGCAATTACATTTAATTGTTCAGTTTTCGAACGCAGTTCCATAGCTAGCAGAATTTTTCCCTTGTCTGCCTTGGTCATTGGTTTCCCGGTTCTCTCCACCTGTCCCTTTATGTCTACCATTACCTGCTCGTGCTTCAGCTGTGCACTGCGGTATTGGACAGATGGCAATCTCGGATGGCAAGACATCAGAGCTAGACTGGAGAGAACCTTTACGAGGCCTGTGCCCGATGGTTGATTTTGGAAAACATTGTTGTCTGCTTTTCCACTAATGGCATAATTAGGGTTGTTATCGCTGCTGAGGTCAGAGATCAATCCATTTACGGGTGGAGGTTCACTAATTAGCGGGCGAGTGGGGACCACCCCCTCTGTTAGCCTGCACATTATTAGAACATTTGAAAGGAAAAATGTTTTTCCTAATTTTCCAAAATTTGGTTTTGGAATGTGGGGAGCTGCAAAGACGATTTTAATCTATTTATAGATGTTAATGAACCATCAGTACTGTACAGTACTGTGGAAGTTGGGCGTGAATGAATTTGCAAAAGCAAATTGAATTAATCAATGCCAATGATTAGTCCTACCTGGGTAGGCTGTCTGGGTATTAAACTTGAATTACCTGAGAGTTTGCTTCATCCAGGTTAATATGCAAAGTTTAAGTTGTCTCATTTAGTTGGAAGAACCTAGAAAGGTATGTTCGACAATTTAACTAAATAAGTTGAATGAGGCAATGATACCCAAGCAATTCAGATTGTGGAGTTATCATAACAGTAATGTAGTTTAAATGTTTAGGGTACATTCACCACTATACTTTCCCTTAAGGCCGAAGCCACATGGGATTCACTCCCGTCAGTAATGGGTTTTACTGAATGTGCCTTGCTAAAGCAGATTTTACTGATTAATCTATTTATGATATATCAAACCTGTATAGGCTATCTGGGAATTAACTTTGAATTACCTGAGAGGTTGCTTCATCCAGGTTAATATGCAAAGTTTAAGTTGTCTCATTTAGTTGGAAGAACCTAGAAAGGTATGTTCGACAATTTAACTAAATAAATTGAATGAGGCAATGATACCCAAGCAATTCAGATTGTGGAGTTATCATAACAGTAATGTAGTTTAAATGTTTAGGGTACATTCACCACTATACTTTCCCTTAAGGCCGAAGCCACATGGGATTCACTCCCGTCAGTAATGGGTTTTACTGAATGTGCCTTGCTAAAGCAGATTTTACTGATTAATCTATTTATGATATATCAAACCTGTATAGGCTATCTGGGAATTAACTTTCAATTAACCTGAGAGCCTTGCTTCATCTAAGTTAAGTTTGGAAAAAGTTAATCATGTCTCATTATGGACGCCCAATCAATTTTGGATATTTTTTTAAAAAGATCCACTTGAAAAGGTAAATCTGGCAATTTCACTTGTTAGTTAAATTGAATGAGACGTCATATCCCGTGCTCCACGTTTGAATTTCCCCTAGAGATGTACTGGCAATTCTTCACCACCAGCGTGCAGAATGATGAAATTTAAACGGAAGTACAAAGGTCGGACTTCCGTCGCACTACGGAGGAATTTTAAACGTGGTACGGAGAGAGGAAATGTTCCCTCTCTGTTAGCTTGCCCGTAATGCTAAGCTATTGCTACTTGGTTCAGGAGTATCCTTCCAAGCACCAAAATAGGATCCTTTCACTATGGAAAGGGTGGGTTTTCTAGTGACGTCTCACCTTAACCCCATTCAGCATATTCTGCTAGCGTTTATGCTGACCGGAGCGACACGGTACTTAAATACAGATACGCATACGGTCTGCCCACTGTCTTAGTGCGGTAGGCAAATCATTCGGCTCGGTTACCGGACAGTTAACTTCTAAATTCTAACCTTACTCTAGAAGTTAATATTTACCGACAGAAATAGTACCGTTTGGCCTAACGGACTAAAACTGGAATTTATTCCTCACTGCTATCGATATAAGACCGGAGCTATTTTAAATAGCTTCTCTCAATGGAAAATGCACAATCTCTTTGTTTAGATAGCAGTGTCACGGCTGTCGTCGGTGAAGGAGGACCAATACGCAGCAGGTACGTGTATGCTCATCTTGATTTTTATTTACTACAAAAATGAACATACAAAAATAACAAAACGAACGAACAACTACAAACAGTCTGGTAAAGCATACGGCTTACACACAGAACAATCACCCACAAATAACAACCACAAACACACCCTAATATATGGGACTCTCAATCAAAGGCAGATAGACAACACCTGCCTTCAACTGAGAGTCCCAACCCCAATCAACACAACATAGAAACACACTCACCAGACTAGACATAGAAATACATAAACATAGACTATAAACCAAAACCCCGGAAATACTAAATCAAACACCCTTTAACCAAACACACCACCCTGAACCACATAAAACAAATACCCTCTGTCACGTCCTGACCAAACTACAATACTAATTAACCCTTATACTGGCCAGGACGTGACAGTACCCCCCCCTTAAAGGTGCTAACCCCGGAAGCACCTTTAAAACAAAAAACAAAACAAAAACAACCCCAAACAACAAAACAAAAATTCCCCTCTACTAAAGGGAGGGAAGGGAGGGTGGCTGCCGTCAACGACGGCACTGTGCTACACCCCCCCCTCCCCAACCCACCTATATCAGGAGGTGGCTCCGGTTCAGGCCTTTCCCGGCAGTCGGGCCACTCTGGCAGTTCGGGGCAGTCGGGGCAGTCTTGCAACTCGGGGCAGTCTGGCAACTCGGGGCAGTCTGGGCAGTCTGGCAACTCGGGACAGTCTGGGCAGTCTGGCAACTCGGGACAGTCTGGGCAGTCTGGCAACTCGGGACAGTCTGGGCAGTCTGGCAACTCGGGACAGTCTGGGCAGTCTGGCAACTCGGGACAGTCTGGGCAGACTGGCAACTCCGGCAGTTCAGGGCAGTCTGGCCACTCCGGCAGTTCAGGGCAGTCTGGCCACTCTGGCAGTTCAGGGCAGTCTGGCCACTCCGGCAGTTCAGGGCAGTCTGGCCACTCCGGCAGTTCAGGGCAGTCTGGCCACTCCGGCAGTTCAGGGCAATCTGGCCACTCCGGCAGTTCAGCGCAGTCTGGCCACTCCGGCAGTTCAGCGCAGTCTGGCCACTCCGGCAGTTCAGGGCAGTCTGGCCACTCCGGCAGTTCAGCGCAGTCTGGCCACTCCGGCAGTTCAGCGCAGTCTGGCCACTCCGGCAGTTCAGCGCAGTCTGGCCACTCCGGCAGTTCAGCGCAGTCTGGCCACTCCGGCGACTGTTGACTGGCGGGCAGCGCCGACGACTGTTGACTGGTGGGCAGCTCCGACGACTGTTGACTGGCGGGCTGCTCCGACGACTGTTGACTGGCGGGCAGCTCCGACGACTGTTGACTGGCGGGCAGCTCCGACGACTGTTGACTGGCGGGCAGCTCCGACGACTGTTGACTGGCGGGAAGCTCCGACGACTGTTGACTGGCGGGAAGCTCCGACGACTGTTGACTGGTGGGAAGCTCCGACGACTGTTGACTGGCGAGGCTGGGTTTACGTACTTGCAGGCTAGTGCGGGGAGCGGGAACAGGACGAGTCGGACTGGGTTGACGCACTTCCGGGTCCGCACGAGAGACAGGAGCTGGAAACCCAGGGCTATGGAGGCGCACAGCCGGTCTAGATCTTACCTCCTGCACAACCCGTCTTGGCTGGATGGAACTAGTAGCCCTTTATGAATCTTTCAGGAAGGTTATCAAATCAAATCAAATTTT
Organism: Salmo trutta; assembly: GCF_901001165.1. Classification (NCBI taxonomy): domain Eukaryota; kingdom Metazoa; phylum Chordata; class Actinopteri; order Salmoniformes; family Salmonidae; genus Salmo; species Salmo trutta. The sequence goes on along the minus strand of NC_042964.1, from coordinate 27,692,329 downwards.
ATTGGTCACATACACATATTTAACAGATGTTATTGGTGGTGTAGTGAAATGCTTGTGTTCCTAGCTCCAACAATGCAGTAGTACCTAACAATTCACAACAATACACAAACATTGAAAAATTAAATAATGGAATTAAGAAATATATAAATATTAGGATAAGCAATGTCGGAGTGGCATTGACTAAAATACAGTAGAATAGAATACAGTATATACATATGAAATGAGTAAAGCAGTATGTAAACATTATTAAAGAGACTGGTGTTCCATTACTAAAGTGACCAGTGATTCTGCGTCTATGAATATGGGGCAGCAACCTCTAAGGTGCAGGGTTGAGCAACCGGGTGGTAGCGGGCTAGTGATGGCTATCTGATGGCCTTGAGATAGAAGCTGCTTTTCAGTCTCTCGGTCCCAGCTTTGATGCACCTGTACTGACCTCGCCTTCTGGATGGTAGCGGGGTGAACAGGCAGTGGCTCGGGTGGTTGATGTCATTGATGATCTTTTTGGCCTTCCTGTGACATTGGGTGCTGTAGGTGTCCTGGAGGGCAGGCATTGTGCCCCCGGTGATGCGTTGGCAGACCGCACCACCCTCTGGGGAGCCCTGGGGTTGCGGGTGGTGCAGGTGCCTTACCAGGCAGTGATACAGCCCGACAGGATGCTCTCAATTGTGTATCTGTAAAATTTTGTGAGGTTCTCAGGGGCCAAGCCAAATTTCTTCAGCTTCCTGAGGTTGAAAGGCGCTGTTGCACCTTCTTCTGTCGCTTTTGCACCATCTTCTCTCGCTGTTGTTCCTTCTTCACCACACTGTCTTTGTGGGTGGGTCATTTCAGATTTTCAGTGATGTGTACGCCGAGGAACTTGAAGCTTGAAGTTTATCATTTTAAAAGGCTAATTGATCATTAGAACACCCGTTTGCAATTATGTTAGCACAGCTGAAAACTGTTGTTCTAATTAAAGAAGCAATAAAACTGGCCTTCTTTAGACTAGTTGAGTATCTGGAGCATCAGCATTTGTGGGTTTGATTACAGGCACAAAATGGCCAGAAACAAATACATTTCTTCTGAAACTCGTCAGTCTAATCTTGTTCTGAGAAATGAAGGCTATTCCATGTGAGAAATTGCCAAGAAACTGAAGATCTCGTACAACACTGTGTACTACTCCCTTCACAGAACAGCTCAAACTGGCTCTAACCAGAATAGAAAGAGGAGTGGGAGGCCCCGGTGCACAACTGAGCAAGAGGACAAGTACATCAGCTCTCATTGAAACCTTCAGAAGTCAATATGCTGTGTATCACGTGCTGCTGTGCGTTTTGTTGCTAACTTTACTTTGCTACCTGCCGACTTTACGGTTTTAACTTTTTAAATACGTTCATATTTTTTGTTTTTCCCTCGCTCAACTTTTTTCTGTAATTTTTTTATACTTCTTTCTAATATTCAAATTTTTGGTGACTTTAATATTCACATGGAAAAGTCCACAGACCCACTCCAAAAGGCTTTCGAAGCTATCATTGACTCAGTGGGTTTTGTCCAACATGTCTCCGGACCTACTCACTGCCACAGTCATACTCTGGACCTAGTTTTGTCCCGTGGAATAAATGGTGTGGATCTTAATGTTTTTCCTCATGATCCTGGACTATCGGACCTTAATTTTATTACGTTTGCAATCGCAAAAAATTATCTGCTCAGACCCCATCCAAGGATCATCAAAAGTCGCGCTAAAAATTCACGGACAACCCAAAGATTCCTAGATGCCCTTCCAGACTCCCTCCGCCTACCCAAGGACATCAGAGTACAAAAATCAGTTAACCTGTTGTGGTAGAGGGGGCAGTATTTTCACGGCCGAATAAAAAACGTACCCGATTTAATCTGGTTACTACTCCTGCCCAGAAACTAGAATATGCAAATAATTAGTAGATTTGGATAGAAAACACTCTAAAGTTTCTAAAACTGTTTGAATGGTGTCTGTGAGTATAACAGAACTCATATGGCAGGCCAAAACCTGAGAAGATTCCATACAGGAAGTGCCCTGTCTGACAATTTGTTGTCCTTCTGTTGCATCTCTATCGAAATACAGCATCTGTGCTGTAACGTGACATTTTCTAAGGCTTCCATTGGCTCTCTAAAGCTGCCAGAAAGTGGAATGGGGTGTCTGCTGTCTCTGGGCAAAGTACAACAGCTCTGTTTGTAAGTGGTCAGCCTGGGGACAGTGAGACTGAGATGCGTGTTCACGAGTCTTCTCCATTTTTTTCTTTCAGCCTTTGAATGAATACAACGTTGCCCGGTTGGAATATTATCGCTATTTTTATGAGAAAAGTAGCATAAAAATTGATTTTATACAGCGTTTGACATGCTTCTAAGTACGGTAATGGAATATTGTGATTTTTTTTGTCACGAAATGCGCTCGCGCATCACCGTTTGGATAGTTACCTGAACGCATGAACAAAACTGAGATTTTTGGATATAACTATGGATTATTTGGAACCAAAACAACATTTGTTGTTGAAGTAGAAGTCCTGGGAGTGCATTCTGACGAAGAACAGCAAAGGTAATCAAATTTTTCTAATAGTAATTCTGAGTTTAGTGAGCCCCAAACTTGGTGGGTGTCAAATTAGCTAGCCGTGATGGCCGAGCTATGTACTCAGAATGTTGCAAATTGTGCTTTCGCCGAAAAGCTATTTTAAAATCGGACATAGCGATTGCATAAAGGAGTTCTGTATCTATAATTCTTAAAATAATTGTTATGTATTTTGTCAACGTTTATCGTGAGTAATTTAGTAAATTCACCGGAGGTTTTCAGTGGGTATGCTAGTTCTGAACATCACATGCTTATGTAAAAAGCTGGTTTTTGATATAAATATGAACTTGATTGAACAAAACATGCATGTATTGTATAACATAATGTCCTAGGAGTGTCATCTGATGAAGATCATCAAAGGTTAGTGGTTTGGGTTTATATGACATATATGCTTGCTTGGAAAATGGCTGTGTGATTATTTGTGTCTATGTATTCTCCTAACATAATCTAATGTTTTGCTTTCGCTGTAAAGCCTTTTGGAAATCGGACAACATGGTTCGATTCAGAAGAAGTGTATCTATAAAATGGTGTAAAATAGTCCTATTGTCACGTCCTGACCAGTAATAGGGCTTATTTGTATTGTAGTTTGGTCAGGACGTGGCAGAGGGTATTTGTGTGGTTCGGGGTGGTGGTTTGTTTAGAAGGGTGTTTGATTTATTATTTCCGGGTTTTGGGTTATGTTCTATGTTTTTTGTATTTCTATGTTCTCTCTAGTTTAGTATTTCTATGTCTAGATAATTGGGTGTTGGACTCTTAATTGGAGGCAGGTGTTTTTAGTTGCCTCTGATTGAGGGTCCTATATATAGGTATGTGTTTGTATTAGTGTTTTGTTGGGAGATTGTTTCTGTGTATAGCTTCAAGCCTTACAGGACTGTTATTCGTCGTTGTTTCTTTTTGTGTACATGTTTATTTTTGGTTCACCTTCTTTGCCAACTAAATAAAAAAGAAGATGAGTGCACATTTCCCCGCTGCATCTTGGTCCACTTTATCCGACAACAACCGTTACAGAATCTCCCACCCACCAAGGACCAAGCAGCGGGGTAAGGAGCAACGGAACAATAATATGGACTATCGGGAGAAATGGACTTGGGAGGAAATCTTGGAGGGAAAAGATTTGGCGAAAGTGGAGCAAAGACCGGGAACACAACAGGGGAACACGACTGGCGTTTATGCCGGAGAGGCAGCCCCAATAATTTTTTGGGGGGGGGCACACGGGTAGGTTGGCTAGGCCAGGTAGTGGACCTAAGCCAGCTGCCCGTGCTTTTTATGGGGGACGTATGGAGTGGAGAGCGCCTAGGTATGCGGAAGTACACACGATCTCGCCCATACGCACGCACAGTCCGGTGCGAGCAATCCCAGCCCCTCGCAAATGCCGTGCTAGAGTGGGCATCCAGCCTGGTAGGAGGATGCCTGCGCAGCGCATCTGGCCACCGGTGCGCCTCCTACGTCCAGGCTACCCTACGCCCGCTCTACGCACGGCAACCATCAGGCCCCTGCACAGCCCAGTTCGCCCTGTACTAGCACTCTGCTCGTACAGGGCTACTAGTTCCATCCAGCCAGGACGGGTTGTGCAGGAGGTGCGATCGAGACCGCCAGTGCTTCTCCACGGCCCGGTATATCCAGTACCAGCACCACGCACCAGGCCTCCAATACGTCAGCCCAGTCCAACACAGCCTGTTCCCGCTCCTCGCACTAGCCTTAAAGTGCGTGTCTCCAGTCTGGTAGCTCCACTACCAGCCCCACGCACTAGGCTTCCAGTGCATCAGCCCAGTCCTATTCAGCCTGTTCCCGCTCCTCGCACTAGCCTTAAAGTGCGTGTTTCCAGTCTGGTAGCTCCACTACCAGCCCCACGCATTAGGCTTCCAGTGCGTCAGCTCAGTCTCAAGCTTCCGACAACAGTGTCCAGTCCAGAGTATCCGGCAACAGTGTCCAGTCCAGAGTATCCGGCAACAGTGTCCAATCCAGAGTATCCGGCAACAGTGTCCAGTCCAGAGTATCCGGCAACAGTGTCCAGTCCAGAGTATCCGGCAACAGTGTCCAGTCCAGAGTATTCGGCAACAGTGTCCAGTCCGGAACCGAGTGAGTCTGCTTACAGTCCGGAACCGAGTGAGTCTGCCTGCAGTCCGGAACCGAGTGAGTCTGCCTGCAGTCCGGAACCGAGTGAGACTGCCTGCAGTCCGGAACCGAGTGAGACTGCCTGCAGTCCGGAACCGAGTGAGTCTGCCTGCAGTCTGGAGCTAGAGTCGGCCTACAGTCCGGAGCCCCCAGAGACGCTCTGCAGCCCTGAGTATTCTGCAGGGATGGACAGGTTGGGTGGGGGTAGTAGACCGGAACCTGAACCACCTCCAGTATAGGTGGGTTGGGGAGGGGGGGTGTTGCACGAGTGCCGTCGGTGACGGCAGCCACCCTCCCTTCCCTCCCTTTAGTTTAGGGGGATTTTTTTGTGTGTTGAGGGTATTTGTTTATTCATGTGAGGTGCATCCGGGGTCTGCACCTTTGGGGTGGGGGTACTGTCACGTCCTGACCAGTAATAGGGGTTATTTGTATTGTCGTTTGGTCAGGACGTGGCAGAGGGTATTTGTTTTATGTGGTTCGGGGTGGTGGTTTGTTTAGAAGGTTGTTTGATTTATTATTTCCGGGTTTTGGGTTATGTTCTATGTTTTTCGTATTTCTATGTTCTCTCTAGTTTAGTATTTCTATGTCTAGGTAATTGGGTGTTGGACTCTCAATTGGAGGCAGGTGTTTTTAGTTGCCTCTGATTGAGGGTCCTATATATAGGTATGTGTTTGTATTAGTGTTTTGGTGGGAGATTGTTTCTGTGTATAGCTTCAAGCCTTACAGGACTGTTATTCGTCGTTGTTTCTTTTTGTGTACGTGTTTATTTTTGGTTCACCTTCTTTGCCAACTAAATAAAAAAGAAGATGAGTGCACATTTCCCCGCTGAGTCTTGGTCCGCTTTATCCGACGACAACCGTTACACCTATGTTTGAGAACTTTGAATTATGACATTGTGTGGTTTCAAATTTGGCGCTCTGATTTGTCACTGGCTGTTGAATAGTGTGGGACGATTTCGTCCCACCTCCCCTAGAGAGGTTAACCACCTAACTGAGGAACTCAATTTAACCTTGCGCAATACCCTAGATGCAGTCGCACCCCTAAAAACAAAAAACATTTTTCATAAGAAACTAGCTCCCTGGTATACAGAAAATACCCGAGCTCTGAAGCAAGCTTCCAGAAAATTGGATCGAAAATGGCGCTACACCAAACTGGAAGTCTTCCGACTGGCTTGGAAAGACAGTACCGTGCAGTATCGAAGAGCCCTCACTGCTGCTCGATCATCCTATTTTTCCAACTTAATTGAGGAAAATAAGAACAATCCAACATTTATTTTTGATACTGTCACAAAGCTAACTAAAAAGCAGCATTCCCCAAGAGAGGATGGCTTTCACTTCAGCAGTGATAAATTAAAGAACTTCTTTGAGGAAAAGATCATGACCCATTAGAAAGCAAATTACAGACTCCTCTTTAAATCTGCATATTCCTCCAAAGCTCATTTGTCCTGAGTCTGCACAACTCTGCCAGGACCTAGGATCAAGGGAGTAACTCAAGTTTTTTTAGTACTATATCTCTTGACACATTGATGAAAATAATCATGGTCTCTAAACCTTCAAGCTGCATACTGGACCCTATTCCAACTAAACTACTGAAAGAGCTGCTTCCTGTGCTTGGCACTCCTATGTTGAACATAATAAATGACTCCCTATCCACCGGATGTGTACCAAACTCACTAAAAGTGGCAGTAAAAAAGCCTCTCTTGAAAAAGCTAAACCGTGACCAAGAAAATATAAAAAAACTATCGGCCTATATTGAATCTCCCATTCCTCTCAAAACATTTTGAAAAAGCTGTTGCGTAGCAACTCATTGCCTTCCTGAAGACAAACAATGTACAGTCGTGGCCAAAAGACACAAATATTAATTTCCACAAAGTTTGCTGCTTCAGTGTCTTTAGATATTTTTGTCAGATGTTACTATGGAATACTGAAGTATAATTACAAGCATTTCATAAGTGTCAAAGGCTTTTATTTACAATTACTTGAAATTGATGCAAAGAGTCAATATTTGCAGTGTTGACCCTTCTTTTTCAAGGCCTCTGCAATCCGCCCTGGCATGCTGTCAATTAACTTCTGGGCCACATCCTGACTGTCGGCAGCCAATTCTTGCATAATCAATGCTTGGAGTTTGTCAGAATTTGTGGGTTTTTGTTTGTCTACCTGCCTCTTGAGGATTGACCACAAGTTCTCAATGGGATTAAGGTCTGGGGAGTTTCCTGGCCATGGACCCAAAATATCAATGTTTCGTTCCCTGAGCCACTTAGTTATCACTTTGCCTTATGGCAAGGGGCTCCATGATGCTGGAAATGGCATTGTTTGTCCCCAAACTGTTCCTGGATGGTTGGGAGAAGTTGCTCTCAGAAGATGTGTTGGTACTATTCTTTATTCATGGCTGTGTTTTTAGGCTGAGATGCAACCCCGCACATGAATGTCTCAGGATGCTTTACTGTTGGCATGACACAGGACTGATGGTAGCGCTCACCTTGTCTTCTCCGGACAAGCTTTTTTCCAGATGCCCCAAACAATCGGAAAGGGGATTCATCAGAGAAAATGACTTTACCTCAGTCCTCAGCAGTCCAATCCCTGTACTTTTTGCAGAATATCAGTCTGTCCCTGATGTTTTTCCTGGAGAGAAGTGGCTTCTTTGCTGCCCTTCTTGACACCAGGCCATCCTCCAAAAGTCTTTGCCTCACTGTGCATGCAGATGCACTCACACCTGCGTGCTGCCATTCCTGAGCAAGCTCTGTACTGGTGGTGCCCCGATCCCGCAGCTGAATCAACTATAGGAGACGGTCCTGGCGCTTGCTGGACTTTCTTGGGTGCCCTGAAGCCTTCTTCACAACAATTGAACCGCTCTCCTTGAAGTTCTTGATGATCCGATAAATGGTTGATTTAGGTGCAATCTTACTGGCAGCAATATCCTTGCCTATGAAGCCCTTTTTGTGCAAAGCAATGATGACGGCACGTGTTTCCTTGCAGGTAACCATGGCTGACAGAAGAAGAACAATGATTCCAAGCACCACCCTCCTTTTGAAGCTTCCAGTCTGTTATTCGAACTCAATCAGCATGACAGAGTGATCTCCAGCCTTGTCCTCGTCAACACTCACACCTGTGTTAACAAGAGAATCACTGACATCAAATCAAATCAAATTTATTTATATAGCCCTTCTTACATCAGCTAATATCTCAAAGTGCTGTACAGAAACCCAGCCTAAAACCCCAAACAGCAAGCAATGCAGGTGTAGAAGCACGGTGGCTAGGAAAAACTCCCTAGAAAGGCCAAAACCTAGGAAGAAACCTAGAGGGGAACCAGGCTATGAGGGGTGGCCAGTCCTCTTCTGGCGGTGCCGGGTGGAGATTATAACAGCACATGGCCTAGATGTTCATATGTTCATAAATGACCAGCATGGTTAAATAATAATAATCATAGTAGTTGTCGAGGGTGCAACATGTCAGTAACACAAGAGTAAGTGTCAGTTGGCTTTTTCATAGCCGATCTTTGAGAGTATCTCTACCGCTCCTGCTGTCTCTAGAGAGTTGAAAACAGCAGGTCTGGGACAGGTAGCACGTCCGGTGAACAAGTCAGGGTTCCATAGCTGCAGGCAGAACAGTTGGAACTGGAGCAGCAGCACAGCCAGGTGAACTGGGGACAGCAAGGAGTCATCAAGCCAGGTAGTCCTGAAGCATGGTCCTAGGGCTCAGGTCCGTCGAGAGAGAGAAAGAAAGAAAGAGAAAGAGAGAATTAGAGAGAGCATATTTAAATTCACACAGGACACTGGATAAGACAGGAGAAATACTCCAGATGTGACAGACTGACCCTAGCCCCCCGACACATAAACTACTGCAGCATAAATACTGGAGGCTGAGACAGGAGGGGTCAGGTGACGCTGTGGCCCCATCCGATGAAACCCCCAGACAGGGCCAAACAGGTAGGATATAACCCCACCCACTTTGCCAAAGCTCAGCCTCCACACCACTGGAGGGATATCTCCAACCACCAACATACCATCCCGGGACAAGGTCGAGTATAGCCCACAAAGATCTCCGCCATGGCACAGCCCAAGGGGGGGCGCCAACCCAGACAGCAAGACCACGTCAGTGACTCAACCCACTCAAGTGACGCACCCCTCCCAGGGACGGCATGGAAGAACACCAGTAAGCCAGTGACTCAGCCACTGTAATAGGGGTAGAGGCAGAGAATCCCAGTGGAAAGAGGGGAAACCGGCCAGGCAGAGACAGCAAGGGCGGTTCGTTGCTCCAATCTTTCCGTTCACCTTCACACCCCTGGGCCAGACTACACTTAATCATAGGACCTACTGAAGAGATGTGTCTTCAGTAAAGACTTAAAGGTTGAGACTGAGTCTGTGTCTCTCACATGGGTAGGCAGACTATTCAATACAAATGGAGCTCTATAGGAGAAAGCCCTGCCTCCAGCTGTTTGCTTAGAAATTCTAGGAACAATTAGGAGGCCCGCGTCTTGTGACCGTAGCGTACGTGTAGGTATGTACGGAAGGACCAAATCGGAAAGATAGGTAGGAGCAAGCCCATGTAATGCTTTGTAGGTTAGCAGTAAAACCTTGAAATCAGCCCTTGCCTTAGCCTCTTACATCTAGATGTTCCGCTAGCGGAACGTCTGCTCCAATATCCAATGATGGGCGGGGCGCGAAATACAAACTCCTCTAAAATCCGAAAACTTACACTTTTCAAACATATGACTATTTTACAGCTATTTAAAGACAAGACTCTCCTTTATCTAACCACACTGTCCGATTTCAAAAAGGCTTTGCAGCGAAAGCAAAACATTAGATTATGTCAGCAGAGTACCCAGCCAGAAATAATCAGACACCCATTTTTCAAGCTAGCATATAATGTCACAAAAAACAAAACCACAGCTAAATGCAGCACTAACCTTTTATGATCTTCATCAGATGACACACCTAGGACATTATGTTATACAATACATGCATGTCTGTTCAATCAAGTTCATATTTATATCAAAAACCAGCTTTTTACATTAGCATGTGACGTTCAGAACTAGCATTCCCACCGAACACTTCCGGTGAATTTACTAAATTACTCACGATAAACGTTCACAAAAAGCATAACAATTATTTTAAGAATTATAGATACAGAACTCCTCTATGCACTCGATATGTCCGATTTTAAAATAGCTTTTCGGATGAAGCACATTTTGCAATATTCTAAGTACATAGCCCGGCATCACAGGGCTAGCTATTTAGACACCCAACCAGCTTAGCCTTCACCAAAATCATATTTCCTATAAGAAAAATGGTCTTACCTTTCTTGTTCTTCGTCAGAATGCACTCCCAGGACTTCTACTTCAATAACAAATGTAGGTTTGGTCCCAAATAATCCATCGTTATGTTCCATCAACGACGTTTTGTTCTTGCGTTCTAGACACTATCAGAATGCTAAATTACGGTCGCGCGCATGGCGCAGAATGTGACAAAAAATTTCGAAATATTCCATTACCGTACTTCGAAGCATGTCAACCGCTGTTTAAAACCAATTTTTATGCAATTTATCTCGTAGAAAAGCGATAATATTCCGACCGGGAATCTGCATGCCTGTAGACTGAGGGAAAAACCGAAAGCCGGGGGCGGGGCGGGTCGCGAGGGTAAGCATTTCCCCACTGAGAGACCACTTAGCTTTTGCTCTCCTTTGTTTCAGCCAGGGCTTTGAATTACGTCATTCCTGTTTTTCCCGGGCTCTGAGACCCCATTGGAGCCGTGGGAAGTGTCACGTAACAGCAGAGATCCTTAGTTTTTGGAAGAGATGTCAAAGAAAGCAAATAAATGGTCAGACAGGGTACTTCCTGAACAGAACCTTCTCAGGTTTTTGCCTGCCATAGGAGTTCTGTTATACTCACAGACACCATTCAAACAGTTTTAGAAACTTTGGAGTGTTTTCTCTCCAAAGCTAATAATTATATGCATATTCTAGTTTCTGGGCAGGACTAATAATCAGATTAAATCGGGTACGTTTTTTATCCAGCCGTGAAAATACTGCCCCCTAGCCATAAGAGGTTAACAGGAAGCCAGTGTAGGGAGGCTAGCACTAGAGTAATATGATCACATTTTTTGGTTCTAGTCAGGATTCTAGCAGCCGTATTTAGCACTAACTGAAGTTTATTTAGTGCTTTATCCGGGTAGCCGGAAAGTAGAGCATTGCAGTAGTCCAACCTAGAAGTAACAAAGGCATGGATTCATTTTTCTGCATCATTTTTGGACAGAAAGTTTCAGATTTTTGCAATGTTACGTAGATGGAAAAAAGCTGTCCTTATGTTCTTCAAAAGAGAGATCAGGGTCCAGAGTAACGCCGAGGTCCTTCACAGTTTTATTTGAGACGACTGTACAACCATCCAGATAAATTGTCAGATTCAACAGAAGATCTCTTTGTTTCTTGGGACCTAGAACAAGCATCTCTGTTTTGTCCGAGTTTAAGAGTAGAACGTTTGCAGCCCTCCACTTCCTTATGTCTAAGACACAGGCTTCTAGCGAGGGCAATTTTGGGGCTTCACCATGTTTCATTGAAATGTACAGCTGTGTTATCAGCATAGCAGTGAAATTTAACATTATGTTTTCTAATGACATCCCCAAGAGGTAAAATATATAGTGAAAACAATAGTGGTCCTAAAACGGAACCTTGAGGAACACCGAAATTTACAGTTGATTTGTCAGAGGACAAACCATTCACAGAGACAAACTGATATCTTTCCGACAGATAAGAACTTAACCAGGCCAGAACTTGTCCATGTAGACCAATTTGGGTTTCCAATCTCTCCAAAAGAATGTGGTGATCGATGGTATCAAAAGCAGCACTTTTGATACCATCGATCACATAATGTCACGCCCTGACCTTAGAGAGCCGTTTTATTTCTCTATTTGGTTAGGTCAGGGTGTGATGTGGGGTGGGCATTCTATGTTGTCTATTTCTGTCACGCCCTGACCTGAGAGAGCCTTTTTATGTCTCTATTTAGGTTTGGTCAGGGTGTGATTTGGGTGGGCATTCTATGTCCGTGTTTTTATGTTTGGGATTTCTTTGTTTCGGCCAGGTATGGCTCTCAATCAGGAACAGCTGTATATCGTTGTTGCTGATTGGGAGTCATACTTAGGCAGCCTGTTTTCCGTTGGGTTTTGTGGGTAGATATTTTCTGTTTAGTCATTTGTTACCTGACAGAACTGTTTGGCTGTTGTCTTTTGTTTATTTTGTAAAGTGTTCTCTTTTTTCATTAAATTACAAAGATGAGCACTAACCACACTGCGCCTTGGTCTACTCCATTCAACAGCCGTTACAATTTCTTTGTTTTTGGCTGAGTGTGGTTCCTAATCAGAGGCAGCTGTCTGTTATTGTCTCTGATTGGGAATCATACTTAGGCAGCCTTTTCCCACCTGGTTTTTGTGGTTAGTTGTTTTCTGTTTCGTATCTGTACCTGACAGAACTGTGCGCTTTCGTTTCATTTTTGGTATTTTTATTTGAGTGTTTTTGGTGAAAATAAACATCATGAACACTTTCCACGCTGCGCTTTGGTCTCATTCCGACGACAGCCATTACACATAAACTGATATTAGGCAAACTATTCAAATTTTAGCAAGCAGGAAATGGCGGTGTGATTTCTGCATAGTGCATCTTTAATGTAAATGTATAGCATGTCTCTGTACGAGCCATTGGACAAAGCAATTAACAAAACATTATACTTTGTACTCTCACACAGGTTCAGAGTGTTAAGTGCTAAAATGTTAGTGATGACCCGTTTAAAAATGCTATAACATTAAAGGGCTTAATATTATGTTTTTCATCAATATACCATTGCAGAGACTGTCGACATCCAAACAAAGAAAGTGTTTGACCATGTTATGTTGGTCATGCGTCTGACAGAGGAGAAGCAAATTCTTCTGAGGGAGATAGGACAGCGCTGCCAATACCTGAGGGAATTGGTCCAAACTGTCAAAAGTCTGATGTCCACCATTAGAGGACACACAAAGTAAGTATAATCCCGAGGTGGCATTTCAAAACTATCATTGGTAATGAGTCTTTGAGGGTCCAACCAAGGGACATGGTTGACCAGCATCCTATCGACAGTACAACTAGGGCATACCCTCAAGTGGACCCAGACCTTATTGTTACTACCAACCAGGATACAGGTTTTGCAATGATTGCGTTAGTTTTGTATCCGGGGTACTTCCACTCCTCAGCTCAAGCCATGTGCCTAGTTCTAAGCTGACTGTGCGCAGGCTCACGTTTCGCTGCGTTGGCGGCATTATTGGTGCAGCATTATTAGTGCAGCTCCATAATAGCCGTATTGGCGACTCCATAACAGCAACAATTTACAACCACCGCTAGTCCACTTTACATTTTGGCCTTGCCTACTAGTAAAAACGGTAGACTTTTTAGCCTACATTGTTTTGTTAAATTGTAACAGGGGAAACAGTCAAGATTTTTATCTTGCCAACTTTCAAATGCAGAGACAGGCATAATGCTCCAATCGCGCATCTTCATAGCTATGTTCATTGGCCTATAGGTCTAGGCTACATACCCATAAATAGGCTGACATTGACCTAGGTCTATACAGTATGTTAAGATAGCCTATGTAAAAAAACATGCAAATAAGTGAACAGTATGAACTTACATTTATTCTCTCTGGTAGGCTTTTGTGCATCATATTGCATAGGCAATTTATGCACATGATGAAGAACATGTGTGTCCATCTCTTGAGCCCGACTTGTCCTTGGCAAATATGATTAAAAGGTAAAACACAAATCATGGCACTGCCATCTGCGTGGTAATAAATTCAGTGCATCATTGTCCATCAATTTCCGATGTAGACAGCCTAGGCCTATGATTTCAATGGGATCATGGTAAGTGTGGATAGGCTAATGCACCTGCATGATTCAGTTTGAATTTAAAGATTATCATTATCCTATGCACTAATTCACTCCCATTCAGTAATTCAAAACCATTAGATCGTGTAATTAGGAAGCTACACTGTAACCTTCACTTGTCAGCCATAGTTGAAACAACCACTACACCGGCCACTAAAAGCAGCACTTCAAAAAAGTAGCAAAACTTTTGTACCAATCCAATGCTTTTTAAGCAAAGTGGCAGGGGACTAACACCCATAACGGAGAAGGCAGGATAATTGAAAGTAACTTTTGTTTTGGGGTCTGACTAAGAGCACACTGGCTGTGGCTGATATTCTAAAAGTAGACCCACACTAACAAATGACTCGCCAAATGGTTTTGTAAAAATATTTGTTTACTTTCAGTTACAAAGTACATAGTATATTTCTTACTTGGAAGCCCTCTGGTCCTCTTTTGACTTTTCTTCTTCACCCTCTTGTCCTGCCACTGCTATCTCTGCCCCCTCTCCTCTATTCTCTCCTCCTGCCTCTTCTCTCTCCATCTCTCCTGTATCCCCCTCTCTCTGTGCTCCTCCTGCCTCCTCTCTCCATTTCTCCTGTTGCCTCATCTCTCGTCTCCTCCTCTTCGGAAACATGATTCTATCCTGTAGAAGGAAACAATATTGAAAAATTAACACCATAAGCGGTTACCCGCTACCTCTCATCGCTAAGGCGGTGGAATCATTTCACGGAGAAAAGTTCTTCACAAAACTGGATCTCAGGAGCGCGTATAACCTGGTGCGTATCAAGGATGGAGACGAGTGGAAAACCGCATTTAGCACCACATCAGGCCATTATGAGTACCTCGTCATGCCGTATGGGTTGAAGAATGCTCCAGCCGTCTTTCAATCCTTTGTAGACAAGATTCTCAGGGACCTGCACGGGCAGGGCGTGATTGTCTATATCGATGATATTCTGATATATTCCGCCACCCGCTCTGCGCATGTGTCCCTGGTGCTTGGTAGACTGCTGGAGCATGACCTATACGTTAAGTTGAGAAATGTGTGTTTTCCAATCGAGCCATTTCCTTCCTGGGTTATCGCATTTCCACCACGGGGTGGTGATGGAATGCGACCGCGTTAAGGCCGTGCGTAATTGGCCGACTCCAATCACGGTGAAGGAAGTGCAGCGGTTCTTAGGCTTTGCCAATTACTACCGGAGGTTTATCCGGGGTTTTGGCCAGGTAGCGGCTCCCATTACTGAAGGAGGGGCCGGTGCGTTTGCGGTGGTCGACGGAGGCGGACGGAGCCTTCAAGAAGTTGAAGGCGCTGTTCACCGAAGCACCCGTGTTGGCGCATCCGGACCCGTCTCTAGCATTCATAGTGGGGGGGCGGGCGCCTGGCGGTATCCGGATCACACCTCCCAGGGAGTTCGATGGGACGGCCGCTGGGTGCAAGGGGTTCTTGCTCAAGTTGGAACTGTACCTGGCAACCGTCCGCCCCCCCCCCGAAGTTTATTTAGTACTTTAGCCGGAAAGTAGAGCATTGCAGTAGTCCAACCTAGAAGTAACAAAAGCATGGATGAATTTTTCTGCATAATTTTTGGACAGAAAGTTTCTGATTTTTGCAATGTTACGTAGATGGAAAAAAGCTGTCCTTGAAACAGTCTTGATATGTTCTTCAAATAGAGAGCCATGTCTGTACTACAGAACGTGGGAGACCGGTGTGATGTCTTCACTATTATTCTACAATGTAGAAAATAGTAAAAAATAAAGAAAAATCCTGGAATGAGTAGGTGTCCAAACTTTTTACTGGTACTTGCTTAATTCATTTGATTAATATTATGGTGTTTCTATTCCATGAAAAATTAAAAACCCTCTGGGTTTCTGTTAGGATGGAACGGATAATAAGGCGCTGTACAACGTGATGTCCGGCAGTGCAGTACTGGGCTATTTAGCTAAAGAATCCCTGTGTAGTGCTTGTCTCAGAACAGCAGCGCGAAACAGTCCTAAACTTGTTGTAGGCTTTTGCTTCTAACTTCAATATGCTCTTTAAATAAATAACACCTACACAATTTTTAACAGTATATCTAAAAAAAACTAACATTTTAATGATGTGACTCTGTCAATAATTACATTTAGAGGATTGGAGGACTCTATATTAATATCGAAGGGGCATTTTCCGTTAGGCTCTGTGAGAATATCTAAGGGGCTTTTAGATCATTCTAAATGAATTAATAATAATAATCACTTTGTTTAAAAAGTTACACTATTTTGGAGATTTCATTTTAATTGAACCTAGTGTAAGCGAGAAAAAAGCAATTCTTGAACATAGGCCTGTGTAAGATTTATTGCCGGGCTGCGCCCCGTGCGCTTTTCCTCGTGTTTTTATTTTGGGAATGTGTTTCCCTGGCGGACTTTATTAAGCGCCCTGTGCCTTTCGGCTATTGTGTTTTGTTTACCGTGGCATTAAAACACTGTTGCTCCGGCCCTCTGTCTCCTGCGCCTGATTCCGCATCTCCACTGGTCCTAGAATTCTGTGACAGAATCCCGCACCTTCATGGAGTCAGCAGGAGCAAAAGCGCCGTCCATGGCTGAGCAGGTCTCTCAACACGCCAGCCTCCTCCACCGCCTAGGCTCGGCCATGGACCAGGTGTTGGCCCGGTTGGAGAGCTGGGAGAGAGGTGCTTCCCCAGCCAGACCAGCTTCGGTCCCTCACCCTGCGCCCCTACCCACACCCACTGAAGCGGGCACCGGCGGTATCCGGATCACACCTCCCAGGGAGTTCGATGGGACGGCCGCTGGGTGCAAGGGGTTCTTGCTCAAGTTGGAACTGCACCTGGCAACCGTCCGCCCCCCCCCCCCCCCCCCCCCCAACGAAGAGAGGGTGAGCATCCTCGTCTCGTGTCTCATGGGTCGAGCCCTGGAATGGGCCAATGCAGTCTAGGATGGTCCAGACTCGGCTCGGGGCGACTACCCTGAGTTCACCCGCCGCTTCTGGGCGGTTTTCGACCATCCCCGGAGGGCAGGGCGGCGGGTGAGCGGCTATTTCATCTGAGACAGGAGACGAGGAGTGCTCAGGATTTCGCCCTGGAATTCCGGACTCTCGCCGCTGGATCGGGGTGGAACAAGCGGGCCCTGATAGACCTGGTGCGTATCCAAGATGGAGATGAGTGGTAAACCGCATTTAGTACCACATCGGGCCATTATGAGTACCTCGTCATGCCGTATGGGTTAAAGAACGCTCCCGCTGTCTTCCAATCCTTTGTGGACGAGGTCCTTAGGGACATACTCGGGCAGGGTGTGGTGGTGTACATCGATGACATCCTGATCTACTCCGCCACACGCGCCGAGCATGTGTCCCTGGTGCGTAAAGTGCTTTGGCGGCTGCTGGAGCATAACCTATACGTCAAGGCTGAGAAATGTGAGTTCTCCAAACGAGCCGTCTCTTTTCTGGGATACTGCATTTCCACCCCGGGGGTGGTGGTGGAATGTGACCGCGTTACGGCTGTGCGTAATTGGCCAACCCCAACCAATGTGAAGGAGGTGCAGCGGTTCTTGGGGTTCGCTAATTATTATCGGAGGTTTATCCGGGGTTTTGGCCAGGTGGCAGCTCCCATTATCTCACTGATGAAGGGGGGTCCAGTGCGGCTACGATGGTCAGCAGAAGCGGACAGAGCCTTCCATCGTCTGAAGGTGCTGTTTACCAACGCTCCTGTCCTGGCGCATCCGGATCCCTCTTTGCCATTCATAGTGGACGCGTCCGAGGCTGGGGTAGGAGCTGTGCTATCGCAGCGCTCGGGCGTTCCTCCGAAGCTCCGCCCATGTGTATTCTTTTCCAAGAAGCTGAGCCCGGCGGAGTGCAACTATGATGTGGGGGACCGGGAGCTGTTAGCCGTGGTCAGGGCTTTGACGGTGTGGAGACATTGGCTTGAGGGGGCACGTCACCCTTTTCTCATCTGGACCGACCACCGTAACCTGGAGTATATCCGGGCAGCGAGGACGCTTAATCCTTGTCAGGCAAGGTGGGCCATGTTCTTTACGAGGTTTCACTTTACCCTCTCGTACATTCCAGGTTCCCGGAACCGGAAGGCTGACACACTGTCGCGTCTCTACAACACCGAGGAGCGGACCATCGATCCTACTCCCATACTTCCCGCCTCCTGTCTGGTGGCACCGGTGGTATGGGAGGTGGATGCGGACATCGAGCGGGCGGGTCGGTCAGAACCCACTCCACCTCAGTGTCCCGTGGGCCTGAAATACGTTCCGCTTGGTGTTCGCGATCGCCTGATCCGATGGTCCCACACTCTACCCTCCTCAGGTCATCCTGGGGTGGAACGGACAGTGCGGGGCCTGAAGGGGAGATACTGGTGGCCCACCTTGGTTGAGGATGTTTGGCGTTATGTCTCTTCCTGTTTGGTATGCGCCCAGTGCAAGGCTCCTAGACACCTGCCTCGAGGGAAATTACAGCCCCTCCCCGTTCCACAACGGCCTTGGTCTCACCTCTCGGTGGATTTCCTCACGGATCTCCCGCTGTCCCAGGGGAACACTGCGATCCTGGTCGTTGTGGACCGGTTCTCTAAGTCCTGCCGTCTGCTCCCTTTGCCTGGTCTTCCTACGGCCCTGCAGACCGCGGAGGCCCTGTTCACCCATGTCTTCCGGCACTATGGGGTGCCCGAGGACATCGTATCTGATCGGGGTCCCCAGTTCACATCCAGGGTGTGGAGGTCGTTTATGGAGAGGCTGGGGGTCTCGGTCAGCCTGACCTCGGGTTTCCACCCCAAGAGTAATGGGCAGGTAGAGCGCATTAACCAGGATGTGGGCAGGTTCCTGCGGTCGTATTGCCGGGACCGGCCAGGGGAGTGGGCGCAGTTCGTACCATGGGCCGAGATGGCCCAGAACTCTCAGCGCCACTCCTCTACTAACCTGTCACCCTTCCAGGTTGTATTGGGGTATCAGCCGGTCCTGGTGCCATGGCAACAGAGCCAGACGGAGGCTCCAGCGGTGGAGGCATGGGTGAAGCGCTCTCAGGAGACCTGGAACGCGGTCCAGGAGTGTCTAAGGAGGGCTGGTGAACGACACAAAGAGAACGCTGACCGCCACCGCAGTGAAGCCCCCGTGTTTAACCCAGGGGACAGAGTCTGGCTCTCGACCCGGAACCTGCCCCTCCGCCTGCCCTGCCGGAAGCTGGGTCCGCGGTTTGTGGGGCCATTCAAAGTCCTGAGGAGGATAAACAAGATGTGTTACAGGTTACAACTCCCTTCATATTACCGCATTATCCCCTCGTTTCATGTGTCTCTCCTCAGGCCGGTGGTAGCTGGTCCGCTGCAGGACGATGAGGTGCTGGAGGTCCCCCCGCCCCCCCTGGACATCGGGGAGGCCCCGGCGTACACAGTCCGAGCCATCCTGGACTCCCGACGTTGGGTAGGGGGCCTGCAGTACCTCGTGGACTGGGAGGGGTACGGTCCGGAGGAGAGGTGCTGGGTTCCGGCAGTGGACATTCTGGATCCACCTATGCTGCAGGAATTCCACCGTCGCCATCCAGATCGGCGCCTCACCCTCCAGGGGAGGGGTACTGTCACAGTATCAAACGAAGGTGGTGCCCCTCCTCGGTCGGGCGGCGCTCGGCGGTCGTCGTCGCCGGCCTATTAGCTGCCACCGATCTATGTTTCTGTGTCTTTTGGTTTTGTCTGTCTATCCCGCACCTGTTTCGTGTCTGTCATTAGTGGGGGGTTATTTAGTGTGTATTTTCAATTTGGGTTCTCGTACGGGATTGTTTATTGTCCACTCAGGACAGTTGTGTGTGTGGCCTGTTTCGCTGGCCTGTGTAAGATTTATTGCCGGGCTGCGCCCCGTGCGCTTTTCCTCGTGTTTTTATTTTGGGAATGTGTTTCCCTGGTGGACTTTATTAAGTGCCCTGTGCCTTTCGGCTATTGTGTTTTGTTTACCGTGGCATTAAAACACTGTTGCTCCAGCCCTCTGTCTCCTGCGCCTGATTCCGCATCTCCACTGGTCCTAGAATTCCGTGACATATGTATTCTGTGCCCACTCATGGTATCTCTTTTCAGTTACACATCCTTGGAATAGCAGAACAGCATAACGGTCCGGGCGGCCCTAGCTGTGCCTGGTGGTCAAGTTGGTCATGTTCTGTTGTCAGAAGAGGAATGGAAATGTCAGGGTGAAGCGAAAACCTGACGAACCCGCCACGTACTGTATGTTGACTCTGCCTGTTGGAGGTGGAGTTCCATAGCTCACAGATGTGCCTGGCATGGATTGGGACTCCATCTCATTCCTTTTCAACGCGTGAGTGAGTCAATGACTATTCAAGCCATTGATTCACTGATGAATGAAGATGATGAGTGATCGCCAAAGGCAATCTGTAATCTGCGGGCATCACAGCTCGGTAAGAAATGTTTTAGAAATATATATATTTTTTTAACTCTCAGAACATTAACCATGTGTGTTCGCTTGTTTTGTACTGTTCTGTAGTTTCGACCCAATGATTTGCTTCTTGCAGGCCCAGGCATGGATCAAAGCTGGCGAGACATTCAATAATGTCATCTTCACAGACGAATCAACCGTGGCCCTTGAGCAATTTGCTCAAAATTGCTAACCTCTACGGGCTAGGGGGCAGTATTGAGAATTTTGGAAAAAAATATGTGCGCATTTTTAACTGCCTCCTACACCAACTCAGAAGTTAGAATATGCATATTATTGTTTAGGTTTGGATAGAAAACACTCTGAATTTTCTAAAACAGTTTGAATGGTGTCTGTAAGTATAACAAAACTCATATTGCAGGCAAAAACCTGTGAAAAATAGATTTAAAAAAAAGAGAATTTTGTGACTGTACTATTTAGTGTCATTGTTTTAAAGATACCACAGTGAGAAAGGATTCAGTTCGCAACTCCTACTGCTTCCACTAGATGTCAACGATCTTTAGAAAGTTGTTGGAAGCATCTGTCATGAATACAGACCGAATTAGAAAGCTTACAAGTTGACACGTCATCACTTCATTTTTTGCGCCTGCGCATGAATCTGAGAAGAGTGCCTTTGTCATTATCGTTTATTCTAGACACTTGATAGGTTGTGTGAAAATATTACTGATGTTTACTGATGTTTCACGTTAAAAATGGACCAAAAGATTAATGCTGAACAACGTTTGACATGTTTAAACAAACGTAAATAGATTATTTACTAGGTTTTCTTTAGCTTTTCGACGTGACTTTACACTGCCCACCTCATTTTGTGGGAGCCTACTGAACGCTAACTATTTGGACATAAATTATGAACTTTGTCAAAAGAAACCACATTTGTTCTGGACCTGGGATCTCTGGCAGCGCCTTCTGATGGAGATAATCAAAGGTAAGGGGATATTTAGAATGTTATTATCGATATTAGATGATGCTAATGCTAACGGTATAGCTTAGCTTAGCATATAGCTTATTGTTGTTAGCATAGTACCCAGTTTATGCAAAATGTGATTTCCCAGTAAAGTTATTTTGAGATCTGGCCATTCGGTAGCAATTACGAGATGATAATATATTATTCTTTGAATGACAATATTATAATTTACCAATGTTTTCGAATAGTAATTCCGTGATTTGTAATGCTGGATTCACTGGGTGCATTCGAGCCGAAAAAAATTCTGAATTTCACCGCGACTGTAAATGCTGTTTTTGGATATAAATATGAACTTGATGGAACTAAAAATGCATGTATTGTATAACATAATGTCCTATGAGTGTCATCTGATGCAGATTGTCAAAGGTAAGTGCATAATTCTAGCTAGTTTTCTGTCTGTTGATGCCCTTCTTTGAATTGGCTAAACATTACACGCAGCTATTGTCAATGTACTCTCCTCACATAACCTAACTTTATGCATTCTCCGTAATGCCTCTGAAAATCGGACAGCGTGGTTAGATTTAGGAGATATATCTTTCAAATGGAGGAAAATAGTTGATTATTTGATTTTTTGAAATGATTACTCTTGCAGTTTTGAATTCCCCGCCATGGTCACATGACAATGAATCCCAATACCGGGATAAGATCGGGATAAGATCCTCAACAGGTTTTAAGGAAAGCATAAAGATGTTGATGAAGAAATGCTGTTTTGAGTTACAAATGTAACACAGTCCTTAAGCATCGAATACTTTGCAAGTTGAGGGATTTTCACAACAGTAGCCGGGATATAAAAAGTATATTGTCCTGCTAATAAGAATAATTTGCATGATGGGTCACATTCTTTATTGTAACCACAATGTCACACATAATTTGTATCTACCTTTCCAATTACTTTTAGAGTTTGGGAATTACAAATGTGCACTTTATTTTAGTTACATTGTTTTAGTTCGAATGTGCAGACTTTTTTTCTATAAATGATTGTTTTATGTAGGATGCAACATTTTTGTCCAGTTGCAATTTTAAGTAGAGCTAATAAAAAAACACTACTTCTATTAGGCTGTTAAGCCTCATAACCTCATAACCTACCTTGACCGCTGGCTACGTCCCTTCCGTCTTCAAGAGAGCGAGAGTTGCACCCCTTCTCAAAAAACCTACACTCAATCCCTCCGATGTCAACAACTACAGACCAGTATCCCTTCTTTCTTTTCTCTCCAAAACTCTTGAGCGTGCCGTCCTTGGCCAGCTCTCTTGCTATCTCTCTCAGAATGACCTTCTCGATCCAAATCAGTCAGGTTTCAAGACTGGTCATTCAACTGAGACTGCTCTTCTCTGTGTCATGGAGGCTCTCCGCACTGCTAAAGCTAACTCTCTCTCCTCTGCTCTCATCCTTCTAGACCTATCTGCTGCCTTTGATACTGTGAAACATCAGATCCTCCTCTCCACCCTCTCCGAGTTGGGCATCTCCGGCGCGGCTCACTCTTGGATTGCGTCCTACCTGACAGGTCACTCCTACCAGGTGGCGTGGCGAGAATCCGTCTCAGCACCACGTGCTCTCACCACTGGTGTCCCCCAGGGCTCAGTTCTAGGCCCTCTCCTATTCTCGCTATACACCAAGTCACTTGGCTCTGTCATATCCTCACATGGTCTCTCCTATCATTGCTACGCAGACGACACACAATTAATCTTCTCCTTTCCCCCTTCTGATAACCAGGTGGCGAATCGCATCTCTGCATGTCAGGCAGACATATCAGTGTAGATGACGGATCACCACCTCAAGCTGAACCTCGGCAAGACGGAGCTGCCTCAATCGGCCCTAACCCCAATTAATAAATTTGGGCACAGTCTATAGCGTGCTGGACATTTGGCTAGAATGTTGAGGGTTCGAAACCTGCTCCCTGCTTGCTATAACGAATGAATTTGATACACCTGGTATTGGATATGGCTGGAAAAAAACTCGTTAAATAACGAATTTCGTAAATTAACTTTGTGACCAAAAAATATGCACCATCGTTTGTCTCTACATTAACTAACATATTCCTCTCAATTGTAAATTTTTTGATTGACTCGTTATGACGTTATAACTACTTAAATGAGCTTCCCCGTAATGTTTTGTCAGCCATTTTTGCTGAAGTCACCATGGATGGGTGGCCCGCGTTAAATTCGTCATTGGAACCACTCGGTATGATTGGTCATATAAAATCCTTGGGACCCAAATGCATAATGAGTGCTCTAACTTCCCCTTGTGGTGGTCTGGAGCAATGAAGCTGTGACGCTGGGTACCTTTGAGTCCCGCGGTGTAAACTCGCAACTTTTAAAGGAGGAACCACTGTACAAACGCTTGGTGAGGCCTTATTAATGGTTTGTACCCTGTAGTATAACTTTATGCTGCCAGGAGCGCTATTTTGTATTTCTGGGCTCCCAGTCCCCACCTGCTGATAAACTCAGAAGAAAATGCTTAGTCATTGAAGTATTAAAAATGTGAGAGAAGAAATTAGCATTACAGCAGCAATATTAACATCACGGCAGCAACATTAAGACTTTTCGGTTTTCTGATGTTGCCTTCAAAATTAAAAGTATGCGGTCTAGCGGTATGTGTATGACACGGAATCAATAATTTTTTCAGCTTTGCATAGTACATAATGTTACCAAATTTACGTAACTACATCAGTGGAAAATCGACACTAAAGAGAGTTACTACTTTATATAAGGTGGAGCACATTGAGAAATTGTTGGAGCTTAAAGGTAATGCATGTAAAGAACATAATATTCTACAGACCCTATTGATATATGGTGTTATTTCTTGAGGGACTATGGTCCACCCATTTCATTTGTCCCAATCCAATACAGTGTAATAAATGACATATTGGCTTATAGAGAAAAAACTATTATGTGTTGATGTAAAAGTTGGGTTGGGAATACTCAGTATATGGGGTCATTTCATGGGGCTATGAATAATACAAAGTGTTGCTGGCCTTTTACTGTGGTCAAACAGCTTAAAATGGGGTGCCTGGACACTATAGGAAAAACAATTATTTGTGCCAATGTAAAAGTGGGGTGGGGAGTACTCTGTAGGATCTGTGGAATCTATATTATGGTGTCATTTCACGGGGGCTCTGAATAATGCGGAGTGTTGCTGGCCTTTTACTTCGCTCATTACAATGGACACAATACAAATTACTGTAACATATTGGCTTATGGAGAAAAAACTATTATTTGTGCCAATGTACAAGTGGGGTAGGGAGTACTCAGTAGGATAGGCAGAATCTATATAGTGTAATTTCATGGGGGACTGAGGTTAATATGCCCAGCAACACTTTCTACTCCACCCACTCAGAAAAAAGTGGTAGATATTTAAAAAAGTTCTCATTGGTAGGCCTATTTGCACCCCCGAGAAGCGGGGTCCAGAAAAGTTGAATCCTCTGCTTCAACCTTTTAGAAAACAGTAGCAGTTGTAGTGTTTATGTGTGCTTGTTCTCTAAAGTAGTTTTATGAGAAAGCAATGTAAATTCGCTTTTTCACAATGGCATGCGAGACTGTTTTACATGCGTTATCGGAGAGGAAATTACTTAGTTGAAAGAAGTTAAGGTTTTAAGCTTGACCAATACAGCAGACTGATGAAATTAAACTATATGCTTAATAATGAAATTGTATTTAAATTTCAATATCGAGTCAAAAAATGCTACTGATATTTTTATTTATTTTATTTCACCTTTATTTAACCAGGTAGCCTAGTTGAGAACAAGTTCTCATTTGCAACTGCGACCTGGCCAAGATAAAGCATAGCAATTTGACACATACAACAACACAGAGTTACACATAGATTTTCCATATCAGTGCCCATCCCTAATTTAATGGATTTATTTGATGGGAGATTGAAATGACAACATCAGACCATGATTTTTTTACTGACAAATTTTATGAAATATTTAATTGAAATGAATGAATGTATCCTAGTGTGTGTTTGACCATGAACTTTAACTGACACATTTTACAAAATTGGTGACTGTAGCCTGGTTGACATAGCCTGGTTGACATTCATTATGTTTAAATTGTAAATAAATGTGTTTTTTTTTACATAAGCCAATATGAAATGTATAGGCCTACAGTGTATTGTATTGTCTCATCGCTGCAACTCCCGTACGGAATCGGGAGAGTGCAAAGGTCGAGAGCCGTGCGTCCTCCAATAAAACCCAACCAAGCTGCACTGCTTCTTGATACAATGCCCACTAAACACAGAAGCACCAATGTGTCAGAGACCATGTCAGCTAGTGCACAATGGGACAAGGACATCCCTGCTGGCCAAACCCTCCCCTAACCTGGACAATGCTGGGCCAATTGTGTACCACCCCATGGGTCGCCACCAGCTGCGACAGAGCCTGAACTCGAATCCAGTATTTCTAGTGGCAGAGCTAGCACTGCGATGCAGTGCCTTAGACCACTGCGCCACTCAGGAGGTCCAAGTGTATTGCATGAATGAAGTGGATGGAGAAGAAAGTGTTTCTGGGTATTTAGACCTCAGTCCGCCATGACATGACATAACACCATTTATAAATTCCACAGACTCAACTGAGTATTCACAACAATACTTTTACTGCAGCTCCAATAATATTTTTTGCTCTATAAGCCAATGTATTCCATATACAGTGATTCGCATTGTGGCCATTTATTTGACATTGGAACATGTTTTAAATATCACATGTAAGGTAAATGTCACTTAAATATGAACAAATATGAATCATTGTTAATGTTTCGACAATAAACGTTTTCTACTATTACGTGGGACTTTATTTAGGACGTTTCCGATATTCTGTGAACCGGAAGTACTTTTTTTTTTTTGTGTCGGTGACAGAGAAGGAGATCCCTAGCGACTGGTTAGTGACAGTGAAAATAGAAAGAAAGGTAAAGCAGATTAAAAAGATAAACGCTACAATAACCAGTAACCAAATCAAGATTTTCAGAAACGGTGCTGAGCGTCACTTGGATTCGGCGTTTGAACTGAACAAACCACTCGTTCTAGCCTACACACCACACCCAGATTCTGGATTAGTCGTCGAATAGCTTCGTCCCGCAACTAGCCATTTAAGGTGCCATTTATATTAACAAGTTTGACTTACAGATAGACATCCGTAACATAAAAGTAAAGTCTAAATTGTTAATGTAAATGGTCATTTAAATGACTAGTTGCGCGACGAAGCTAGTCGTCGCATAGCGTTAGAAGCAGGTTGTATTTGAGTTTCGTGAGGAACACGTTCGCTAAAGTACAAGTTTATACTGACGAATTGCATATGCAAATCTACATATCTATTTGACAGCAATTGTTGAGATGAATAGTGAAAACTTTTCCATAAGTGAGAAGATTGTGTCGCCATCATACATTCGCCAGGGGTCCCAGGCACGTCGCAGTCATGAGCAACTGATTCGACTGCTTTTGGAACAGGTATTATCCGATTTACAGACCTTAGAATTCTCTGAATAGGGACGTCAAACGTTCAGCCTGCTACACAGACCCTATTGACAATCTAGTCTAGAGCGCCTGGTTAAATTCTGTTTAAGAGCATTTAAAAACGATTTAAATGGTTAATACTAAGACCTATGATTATTGAACAAATGTGTGAATTTGCTTAATTTACTATCATCCTAAATTAAGATATTGAATTATTTTACCATATCTAATTAATGTATATTACTCTACTTTCCATGATGTGGACACTAAATTACACAAACTGACGTTATGACCACATCGAATTGGGGGGAATTACACATCCTTTTTACCTCAGATTGGTGTTTCTATTTGTATTTTTTATGGATCCCCATACTCTTCCTTGGGTCCAGCAAAATTAAGGCAGTTTATACAATTTAAAAAACATAACAATACCTTCACAGATTTCACAACACACTGTGTGCCCTCAGGTCCCAACTCCACCACTACCACATATCTACAGTACTAAATCCATGTGTATGTATAGAGCGTATGTTATCATTGTGTGTGTGCATGTGTCTGTGCCAATGTTTGTGTTGCTCCACAGTCCCCGCAGTTCCATAAGGTGTTTTCTTTTTTAATGTTTTTTTAAATCTAATTTTACTGCTTGCGTCAGTTACTTGATGTGGAATAGAGTTCCATGTAGTCATGGCTCTATGTAGTACTGTGTGCCTCCCATAGTCTGTTCTGGATTTGGGGACTGTGAAGAGCAGGTGATGGTAATCCGAATCATGGTTAGTTTGGCAGCTGGGGTGAA
The DNA here is from genome assembly GCF_901001165.1 of Salmo trutta. Lineage (NCBI taxonomy): Eukaryota > Metazoa > Chordata > Actinopteri > Salmoniformes > Salmonidae > Salmo > Salmo trutta. The sequence continues at coordinate 27,665,150 of NC_042964.1, read as the reverse complement.
AGAGGAGCAATTACGATGGAGGAAACCAAGTCTAGATTTAACTTTAGCCTGCAGCTTTGATATGTGCTGAGAGAAGGACAGTGTACCGTCCGGCAATACTCCCAAGTACGTGTATGATGTGACTACCTCAAGCTGACTGAACAGTAGTCAAGGTGTGACAAAACTAGGGTCTGTAGGACCTACCTTGTTGATAGTGCTGTTAAGAAGGCAGAGCATTGCTTTATTATAGACAGACTTCTCCACATCTTAGCTACTACTGCATCAATATGTTTTGTAAACTGTCATGGCCAATCTAGTGTTACTCCAAGCAGTTTAGTCATCTCAACTTGCTCAATTTACACAAGATTTATTACAAGTATCAGTTGAGGTTTAGGGTTTAGTGTGTGTTTTGTTCCAAATACAATACTTTTAGTTTTAACTTATTCCTTGCCACCCACTCTGAAACTAACTGCAGCTCTTTGTTGAGTGTTGCAGTCATTTCAGTTGCTGTAGTAGTTGACGTGTATAGTGTTGAGTCATCCGTATACATAGACACTCTGGCTTTACTCAAAGTTAGTAGCATGTCGTTAGTAAAAATTGAAAAAAGCAAGGGGCCTAAACAGCTACCGTAGGGAATTCCTGATTCTAACTGGATTATATTTGAGGCTTCCATTAAATAACACCCTCTGTGTTCTGTTAGACAATAACTCTTTATCCACATTATAGCAGGGGGTGTAAAGCCATAACACACAAGTTTTTCCAGCAGCAGACTATGATCGATAATGTCAAAAGCTGCACTGAAGTCTAACAAGACATCCCCCACAATCAAGACATCCCCCACATATCAATTCTGTCAGCCAATCATCAGTCATTTGTGTACGTGATGTGCTTGTTGAGTTTCCTTCCCTATAAGTATGCTGAAATTCTGTATAGTGTTGTATCTGGTCAAACACCATTTTTTCCAGAAGTTTACCAACGGTTGGTAACAGGCTGATTGGTCGACTATTTGAGCCAGTAAAGGGGGCTTTACTATTCTTGGTAGCGGAATGACTTTAGCTTCCCTCCAGGCCTGAGGGCACACATTCTCTAATGGGCTTAAATTGAAGATGTGGCAAATAGGAGTGGCGTTATCGTCTGCTATTATCCTCAGTAATTTTCCATCTAGATTGTCAGACCCCGGTGGCTTGTCATTGTTGATAGGCAACAATAATTTTTTCACCTCTTCACTGAATTTACGGAATTCAAAAGTACAATTCTTGTCTTTCATAATTTGGTCCGATATACTTGGATGTGTAGTGTCAGCGTTTGTTGCTGGCATGTCATCCCTAAGTTTGCTTATCTTGCCAATGAAAAAGTAATTAAAGTAGTTTGCGTTATCCGTGGGCTTTGTGATGAATGAGCCATCTGATTCAATGAATGAAGGAGCCCAGTTGGCTTTTTAATTTTTATTTAAGGTACCCCAAAGCTTTTTACTATCATTCTTTATATAATTTATCTTTGTTTCATAGTGTAGTTTCATTTTATTTAGTTTAGTCACATGATTTCTTAATTTGCAGTACGTTTGCCAATCAGCTGGGCTGCCGAGACTTAATTGCCATACCTTTTGCCTCATCCCTCAACCATACAATTTTTAAATTTCTTATCAATCCAAGGGGATTTAACAGTTTTTTTTTGTCATTTTCTTAATGGGTGCGTGCTTATTAGTAACTGGAATAAGTAGTTTCATTAATGCGTGAAGTGCAGCATCTGTTTGCTCCTCATTACACACCACAGACCAGCAAATTTTCTTTACATCATCATCTGAATCACTAAAAAACAATTTTTGTTTACAAATAAATGATCAAATCAGGTCATGCTAGAAAAAGTCCCTGCTAAAACAGACTGTAGGTCTGTCTGCTGCCTTTTTCATTGGCACAGCCTAAATGCCAATCTCCAAACATGGGGATTATTGCAAGTGTGGTAAAACATTTTCTTGTATATGCTGTCAAGTCTTCATTCTGCGATCGAGACGGGAGTAACAGCAACCTAATTTTGTTGACAACAATTTATATAAAACAGTGCTACCGTGCCGCTCTTTTTACAGATTTATAAACTCAGCGGAGAACGTGCTGTCCATTCAGCTCCATTATAATCTTGAGGTGTGTTTCTTTAACCTGGGCATCCAATCCCCTTGATGAGAATCTGTAGTAATCTCAACTAATCTCTTTGTGCCAATGTATATGGTAGAAGGCCAATGCGAAAAAGGAAACCAAACACTTTTTTTTGACTGGATAATGTCAACGAATCATCACCTTACAGGTAGTTCTACATAGTGACATGGGGTTGGCTTTCATTTGAGTAATAGCTTCACTGTCATCTGTGTATTTGTTTGTGGACCTGATTTGAACTTGCCATTTGAGTTAGATGGACAGGCGCGTATAATAAAATCAACAGTACCAAACCAAATATATGAATCTGTTTAAAGCAATCGATTTAGTATCATCTTGATGACTATAAACTTTTTATATTAACATCACCAATCTGAGGTTAAAAGGATGTGTAATTCCACTCAATTCATGTGGTACAAATGCAAGCTTGTGTAAGGGAGTAACACAAACTGTCCACATTAGGGAAATTAGCACAATGTAAAATAATCTGACAAAAAATTCTAACGTCAATTTAGGATGATAGTATATGTTGTCCACTCACAAGCTATTGCAACAATTACACCTATTTGTCCAAAAATGTAGAGTGTTTAAAAATGCTCTCAAACACTATTTAACTGGGTCCTCTAGACTAGAGATCCATAGTCTGTACAGCAGCTTGAATGTTCGATTGCACTACTAGTATTGGACAAATTCAGGTAGGTCCCTCCCCGTTTCGTTCTGTTTACTTCCGTTTGGTTCTTAAACGATTTCCGTTGCAAGACGTAATGGAACCAAACAGAAACAAATGAGGGACCTATCTAAATTTATCCAATAGAAACTCATTTTTATTGCAAAACGCAACAGTTTGGACTAATGATTACATCCATGATGTGAATGGAGATGGAGTGCACAACAACCATAACTTAGATGGATACAACACACATTTGTTTACAGTTCTATTTAGCCTACATAATTCAGGTGTTGTGGCTGAAGCATGTACGTTGTTTGCGTATCCTGTACCTTATAGGGCAAATGTCCTGAGGAGGGATGGAGCGAGAGCACAATAGAACTCTTCCTGAATGAACTGGCTGTGATGGACAGCAACAACTTCTTGGGAAATTGTGGTGTTGGCGAGAGGGAGGGCAGAGTGGCCTCTAGTCTGGTGGCCCGACGACATTACAGGTTATCAGCTGTTACTTGTAGCATTTTCAAAATAGACATATTTACTTTAGCTTTGCTAAATTCCAAGTAGCCTTCAGTTTTGTCATACATGTCATGATCATGAGATCTGATCATGAGATCTTATTGCTTTACACAGGTTAATCCATGGGATAGGACGATCTGGTGACATTGCTGCAATTCAACCCAAGGCTACAGGTTCCAGTCTGCTGAACAAGCTGACTAATTCAGTTGTGCTGGACATTTTAAAACTTTCAGGTATGTAACTAAGTTTCCATTCAGCCTACTGATAAATTGATGTGGGGAAAAATCGATAGTAAGCCAACATATCACAATATTATTTTGGACAATATTATATCGATACTTTCACTCCCAAGTATCTATTTGTTTGTTATTTATTTTTTAATAGTATGATTATTATAAACTGAGCAAAAAAATAAACGTCCTCTCACTGTCAACTTTATTTTCAGCAAACTTAACATGTGTAAACATTTGTATGAACATAACAAGATTCAGCAACTGAGACATAAACTGAACAAGTTCCACAGACGTGACTAACAGAAATGGAATAATGTGTCCCTGAACAAAGGTGGGGTCAAAATAAAAAGTAACAGTCAGTATCTGGTGTGGCCACCAGCTGCATTAAGTACTGCAGTGCATTTCCTCCTCATTGACTGCGCCAGATTTGCCAGTTCTTGCTGTGAGATGTTACCCCACTCTTCCACCAAGGCACCTGCAAGCTCCCGGACATTTCTGGTGGGAATGGCCCTAGCCCTCACCCTCCGATCCAACAGGTTCCAGACGTGCTCAATGGGATTGAGATCCGGGCTCTTTGTTGGCCATGGCAGAACACTGACATTCCTGTCTTGCAAGAAATCACGCACAGAACGAGCAGTATGGCTGGTGGCATTGTCATGCTGGAGGGTCATGTCAGGATGAGCCTGCGGTAAAGGTACCACTTGAGGGAGGAGGATGTCTTCCCTGTAACGCACAGCGTTGAGATTGCCTGCAATGACAACAAGCTCAGTCCGATGATGCTGTGACACACTGCCCCAGACTATGACGGACCCTCCACCTCCAAATCAATCCCGCTCCAGAGTACAGGCCTCGGTGTAACGCTCATTCCTTCGACGATAAACGCAAATCCGACCATAACCCCTGGTGAGACAAAACCGTGACTCCAGCAATGGTGGGTTTGTGCCCATAGGCGACGTTGTTTCCAGTGATGTCTGGTGAGGACCTGCCTTACAACAGGCCTACAAGCCCTCAGTCCAGCCTCTCTCAGCCTATTGCGGACAGTCTTAGCACTGATGGAGGGATTGTGCGTTCCTGGTGTAACTTGGACAGTTGTTGTTGCCATCCTGTACCTGTCCTGCAGGTGTGATGTTCGGATGTACCGATCCTGTACCGATCCTGCGAGGATGATCAGCTGTCCGTCCTGTCTCCATGTAGCGCTGTCTTAGGCGTCTCACAGTACTGACATTGCAATTTATTGCCCTGGCCACATCTGCAGTCCTCATGCCTCCTTGCAACATGCCTAAGGCACGTTCACGCAGATGAGCAGGGACCCGGGGCATCTTTCTTTTGGTGTTTTTCAGAGTCATTAGAAAGGCCTCTTTAGTGTCCTATAGCTTGTTCTCCATCTTCTTTTTAAGTAGTGAGCAAACATGTTTTCAGCACTTGTTTCCATGACTTGCTGCAGCAGACATATACAGATCAATATGTTTGGAACATCAAATCGCAATAAAATTGCAGTATCGATTTGAAATATCCTTAGAATAATTTATTTTATCTGCACCTACATTGCATTTGGAAAGTGTTCAGACCCCTTGACTTTTTCCACATTTTGTTACATTACAGGCTTATTCTAAAATAGATTGTTTTTTTCCCCTCATCAATTTAGACACCATACCACCCATAATGACAACGCAAAAACAGGTTTTTAGAAATGATTGCAAAAAAATGACAAAAAATAAAATAATAAATTATCATATTTACATAAGTATTCAGACCCTTGGGTATGGGTATGACGCTACAAGCTTGGCACAGCTGTATTTGGGGAGTTTTTCCCCATTCTCTGCATATCTTCTCAGTTAAAAAAAATAAATAAAGAATCATAAAGATCCTCTCAAGCTCTGTCAGGTTGGATGGGGAGCGTCACTGCACAGCTATTTTCAGGTCTCCAGAGATGTTAGATCGTGTTCAAATCCGGGCTCTGGCTGGGCCACTGAAGAACATTCAGAGACTTGTCCCGAAGCCACTCATGCATTATTGTGGCTGTGTGCTTAGGGTCGTTGTCCTGTTGGAAGGTGAACTTCATCCCATTCTGATAACCTGCTCCAGAGCGCTCAGGACTTCATCAAGGATCTCCCTTTAATTTTCTCCGTTCATCTTTCCCTCGATCTAAGAGAGCAAATATTCTATGCCAGGCAACATCTCACATTAGCTCATTGTTATGGAGGTATCCCCAAAAAATCTATAGAAAACTGCTTAAATGTGAATGCAGCACCTTTGCTGTTGTTCTGGCTGTTTTGTTTGATGTGACTGTCATAGCCAAAGTTGGCTAGCTAGCAAGCAAGGGATAAGAACGTTGTCAGCCATCATGGCAATGGAAAATTTAGAACGAATGACTGGGTTGCTTAATAACTGTCTTGTCTCTGGTAACCTATTAGAACGAACGACCAGCCGGCATGGGTAGCAACCCTAGATTTGTGTCAGGACTATATCTTGTGGAAGTATGAAATAGTATCAATAAATTCATCAAAATAATGTTATTTCAATCATTGTTTGAATATGTTGGAGACCTGTTGTATTAAAGTAATAATGCCCTCAAAGCCAGTGTTTGGAGGATATATTGGCTCGGTTTGCCGGCCAACAAAACCCATGCCAATATATCCTCAACATATTATCACATTATCACTTAATTGTGTGTGTTTGCAGGTGTGCGAAGTGTGGCCAGTTGTTTCGTAGTTCCAATGGCAACAGGGATGAGCCTGACACTGTGCTTCCTAACACTTCGCCACAAGAGACCAAAGGGGCGCTACATCATCTGGCCCCGCATTGACCAGAAGTCCTGTTTCAAAGCCATGATCACTGCAGGTTAGGCACTAACATTAACATAAAAGTATGTTCTGTTCTTTAAATGATCCATCAACAGTTTATTGTACTCTACATTCATGCTCTGATTTGTTATTCTTGCAATAGATTTACCTATCAGTTCAGTTGGGTTTGAAAAAATTACTTTTCTTTTCTAAGAGCTGCTTAACATGCATGCTATACTTGACGCATAGGGTCTAACTTTTGCAGAGTGTGACATGCTCCCATTAATTACAATGAAACCTGGGCATGAGCAGCATGGGTCAATGAGAGGCTCGCCCTGCTCAGCACAAAATTACTCTTGGTTTCTATTTTCAAGAATAAGTCTCATGGCTAGGGTTGCACATTTTGGGGAATATTCAGAGGGGGAAACTTTCTGTGGGAATATATGGGAATTAATGGAAATATATGCAAATTAAAATGAATACCATTTAAATGTAGATGTTTTTTGCATGGGATATATTTACCATATCATATGGAGACAGAAACATAAACCTTTTACCTTATAAGTAGACATAATTGCAAATTATTAAATCCTTCCAATAGAAATAAAAGTTGACTCTTCACATGGGATTATTTCACTGAACAACAAAAGGGAATATTGAATGATCCATCTCATCTCCCAAAAACTTTTTCAACATAAAGCTGTAAAAGTCTAGAAACTAAAGCTTTGGTTGTCTTCCTCTCAGGCTTCCATGTCTTCTCCCTGGACCACCTCAATGTCCACTTCATGAACATCAGATTCTGAGGCCTCATCTTCACTGTCATTTTCTAACCTTGTTGAGGATGGCTCATTGTCAGGCTCAAAAAGCCTCAAATTTGCCCGTATGGCCACCAATTTTTTAACCCTTGTCTTGGTCAGCCTGTTGTGTGTTCCCAAACATGGACTAGTTGCGCTCTGAGGCAACTGATGTTGGTGGGATTTGGAGGATGATGGAGGCAACATGGGAAAGAGCCTCAGATCCACAAAGTCCCTTCCACCAGGTGGCTGATGAGATGTTGGCACGACTGCCATTGCATCTCCATCCCAAAGCCCTTGCATGGAAGTGTACTTTGCCAGACTGCCAAGAACCTTGCCCTCATCCAGCCAAGGTGGTGAGACACTGTAGTGATGACACCATGGACCTTGTTGATCTCTGCACCAGACAGGATGCTCTTGCCAGCATACTTGGGGTCCAACATGTACGCTGCGGTGTGTATGTGCTTCAGGCAGAAGTCTTCACGCTTTTTGATGTATTTCAGAACTGCAGTTTCCTCTGCTTGGAGCAACAGTGAAGTGGGCAGGGCAGTATGGATTTCTTCTCTTACATTCAGAAGCAGAGTCTGAACATCAGACAGGAGGGCATTGTCTCCCTCAATCCATGCAATGGCTACTGCTATAGGTTTCAAGAGATTCAGGCTGCTTACCACTCTCTCCCAAAATACATCATCCAGGAGGATCATACATACTCACCAAACTCCGAATTACTATTAGAAAAATTGGATTACCTTTGCATTCGTCAGAATGCACTCCCAGGACTTCTACTTCAATAACAAATGTTGGTTTGGTTCCAAATAATCCATAGTTATATCCAAATAGCGGCGTTTTGTTCCTGCGTTCAAGACACTATCCGAAGGGTAAAGAAGGGTGACGCGCCCGACGCGTTTCGTGACAAAAAAATTCAAAATATTCCTTGCCGTACTTCGAAGCATGTCAAACGCTGTTTAAAATAAATTTTTATCCAATTTTTCTCATAAAAAAGCGATAATATTCCGACCGGGAAACCCTGTTTTCGTTCAAAGACGAAAAAATTAAAACATGGTGTCGGCTCGTCCACGCGCCCCAGTCTCATTGTTCTCAGATCTACCACTATCCAAATGCGCTACTGTTTTTCAGCCATGGCCTGCAAAGTCACCATTCATCGTTCTGGCGCCTTCTGAGAGCCTATGGAAGCGTTAGAAAATGTCACATTATGCCCTGTTTTGGTTAGAGATGATCAAGAAGGCCAAGAAATAGTCAGAGAGAGCGCTTCCTGTTTGGACTCTTCTCAGGTTTTGGCCTGCCAAATGAGTTCTGTTATACTCACAGACACCATTCAAACGGTTTTAGAAACTTTAGGGTGTTTTCTATCCAAATCAAACAATTCTATGCATATTCTAGTTACTGGGCAGGAGTAGTAACCAGATTAAATCGGGTACGTTTTTTATTCGGCCGTGCAAATACTGCCCCCTATCCCCAACAGGTTAACAAGTTAGAAATTATTTAAACACACTTTACTGTAGGCTACTATTTACTAGTTAACAAAAAACCATATGTCATATACAATATATTCACCCCACCCAGTATTGTAATCAAAACTTACCAGAAAGTATGTAGTCCTTGGCTCAGACAGTGTAGTAGTGTGAGCTCATTAGTGTGCAAGATCTTGAGAATCAGCTGTACATGTGATGGAAGAATGCACTGTGCATGCAGAGGGTTGCAATTCCATTGACTTGGTGATAGTTTAACCAAAATATGCCGCATGACTTAGAATTGCCTTATGTATATCCCACAAAAAAGGTTCACTATTATAAGCAAACTTTTTTTGATGAATTTAAGCAAAATTCCCAGGCTTAACTTCCCATGGAAAATTTCCGGAAAGTTTCCGACCCTTTGCAACCCTACTCACAGCTCACGCCTGTGAACGCTTAATCAAGTATCTTGCTCTCTTGCTCAATTTATGCATCCACTGTGGCAGCTAAAAACCTACTGTTTTTGTGCTGCCCCAGTGTAGTTCACCATGAGGCAACTCTTGTCCAACCCCAACATTGACAACTCTCTTGCTCCTTGTAACCATGGACAGGGTTTGAACCAGTGGTGGTTGAGAACATTTTGGAGGGTGATGAGCTGAGAACAGATATGGAAGCTGTGGAACGTAAGGTGCAAGAGCTGGGAGCAGAGAACATCCTTTGCGTCCACTCCACTACTTCTTGCTTTGCCCCACGTGTCCCCGACAGGTATGCCTTGTCCTCAAGCCATCCAATCATGGTTCAGTAGAGCTGTGAAAGGTAGATGTGCATGTCCAATTATCATGTGCTATAATAAATGGTATGACTGGAAACAAATGTTATTTGTGTAATCTGCATGTTGTTTATTATATCTAATTCATGACATTATTGACAAACATACATCTACATTACTGCAGTGTATGTTAAGTCAAGAGTATGAGGGCATCATTTGATTACTTTTCTCTGTACTTGCAGATTGGAGGAGCTAGCCACTATGTCTGCCAAATATGATATCCCCCATGTTGTCAACAATGCTTATGGAGTGCAGTCATCCAAGTGTATGCATCTTATTCAGCAGGTACCAACTCATACTCAAAATTTGTTACATTACAGCCTTATTCTAAAATTGATTACATCGTTTTTTTCCCTCATCAGTCTCATCTGTCCCTCATCAGTCCCACCCCAAATGGACATTTTTTGAATTTTTTGCAAATGTAAAAATGTAAGATTTTTTTTTCTCACATTTATGGAGAATAAAAAACTGATATCACATTTACATACACTGCGTTTTTTTAAAAATGTAACCTGTATTTAACTAGGCAAGTCACTTAGGAACGAATTCTTATTTACAATGACGGCTTAGGAACAGTGGGTTAACTGCCTTGTTCGGGGCAGAACGACAGATTTTTACCTTGTCAGCTCGGGGTTTCAATCTAGCAACCTTTCGGTTACTGGCCCAATGTTCTAACCACTAGGCTACCTGCCACCCCGCAACAAAAGTTTGGGGTCACTTAGAAATGTCCTTGTTTTTGAAAGAAAAGTAAAACATTTTGTCCATTTAAAATAATACCAAATTGATCTGAAATACAGCATAGACATTAATGTTGTAAATGACTATTGTAGCTGGAAACGGCAGATTTTTTTACGGAATATCTACATAGGCATACAGAGGCCCATTATCAGCAACCGTCACTCCTGTGTTCCAATGGCACGTTGTGTTAGCTAATCCAAGTTTCATTTTAAAAGGCTAATTGATTATTAGAAAACCCTTTTGCAATGATGTTAACACAGCTGGAAACTTGTTCTGATTTAAAGAAGCAATAAAACTTTCCTTTAGACTAGTTGAGTATCTGGAGCATCAGAGACTTGTCCCGAAGCCACTGCTGCATTGTCTTGACTGTGTGCTTAGGGACCTTCAATGCTACAGAAATTCTTTGGTACCCTTCCCCAGATCTGTGCCTCCACACAATCCTGTCTCGGAGCTCTACAGACAATTCCTTTGACCTCATGGCTTGGTTTTTGCTCTGACATGAACTGTCAACTGTGGGACCTTATATAGACAGGTGTGTGCCTTTCCAAATCATGTCCAATCAATTGAATTTACCACAGGTAGACTCCAAGTTGTAGAACATCTCAAGGATGATCAATGGAAACAGGATGCACCTGATCTCAATTTCGAGTCTCATGACAAATGACTCTGAATACTTATGTAAATTAGGTTTTTCAGTTTTTTATTTTTAATACATTTGCATATATAAAAAAAAATGTTTTTGCTTTGTCATGATGGGGTATTGTGTGTAGATAACTGAGGGAATCAAATTATGTAATACATTTTAGAATAAGGCTGTAATGGAAAAAAGGATGGGGTCTGAATACTTTCCAAATGCACTGTATATTATTTTTATACATAGCAAAGTTTGGTTATTTCTATAATCTCATTAGGGGGCTCGTGTTGGAAGAATCGATGCCTTTGTACAAAGCCTGGACAAAAACTTCATGGTTCCAGTAGGTGGTGCCATAATTGCTGGTTTCAATGAGTCTTTCATTCAGGAGATCAGCAGAATGTATCCAGGTTAGTGCTGTTTAAAATTCCTAAGGGCCATATGTGTTTGAACCAGGGCTGCAACCTTTTTGTGTAAAGTTGCCATTATCTGGATTTGTTACTAGTTTATTGTTATCATGTGAGGCTCATGTAGTGTACCGTAATATCCAAACTATAAGCCGCAACTTTTTTCCCACGCTTTGAACCTTGCGGCTTAAACAATGATGCGGCTAATATATGGATTTTTCCCGCTTTCAATTTTTTTTTTTTTTTTTAAAAACATTCTGTGACGTGCTCAGTTTTTTGGCGGCATGAAGCTTTCATTAGACCAATGAAATTGCCGAACGGGTTAAGGTCAAAACTTTTTTGTTTACTGTTTAGATTAAATCGAGTGCTCTCAAACTTCCCATCATTCTGATTACGGTAGTCATTTTGTCACCCTCATCATGGCAAAGACACGGAGAAATGCATATGATGCAGCTTTCAAGTTGAAGGCGATTTGATCTGGCTGTTGGAAAAGGAAATAGAGCTGCTGCACGGGAGCTTGGTCTTAATGAGTCGATGATAAGACGTTGGAAACAGCAGCGTGAGGAATTGACTCAGTGTAAAAAGACAACTAAAGCTTTGAGGGAAGAAAAGCAGATGGCCCGAACTAGAAAATTAGCTCGAAGACTGGGTCAACACACAGAGAGCAGACGGCCGAGGTGTGCGGCTTATTTATGTTCAAAAATAATAATAATTAAAATTCAGTGGGTGCGGCTTATATTCAGGTGCGCTCAATAGTCCGGAAATTACGGTAATTGTTCTGCCAGCCATCAGTGGTTGTATTTCTGTGTGTGTATTTTATACTGTCTCTGATGTTGGTGACAAATTCTGTTTCCCCTCTGGAATATTGAAAGTTAATTCATTTTGGGAGCTCACGGTCTCGATCCAACTCCAATCCTGGGGAGCTACTTGTTGTGCAGTATTGTATTCCAGCCCAGAAGTAACTCACCAGTTTAAAATAATCAACATGTCATGAAATCAGGTATGCTTGTGCGAGGCTATAATAAAGACCTGCATGTGGCTAGTATGTGTTGTAGTAGGATATGTTGCCTAAAAGATGAGAATAGAATAAACAGACTTCCATTTCCAACTATATCAAGTGAGTGCTTATCCTCTTTTTTTTCTTTGTGATCGACTGTTGACTTCAAGCACCCTTTTTCTGTTTATGCAAGACTGTAGAGTTGAGCACATTCCTTCCATTTAGCTATAATAAAGTTCTCCCTGAATTGGAGTTAGATTTTAAGCATTCAAAGCCATAATAATGAGCTTATATTTAAATTATTGTATGAATTGGAACCATTAAGGAACCAAATCGTTGAGGAATTGATATTGATACCGAAATCGATACAATCCTAGGAAGGGTTAAGATTCGAAATTGTTTGTCTGTCCCCTTTAGTATGACACTGACTTCCCTCCGTTTCCAGGTCGCGCATCAGCCTCACCCTCTCTAGATGTGCTCATCACCCTGCTCACCCTGGGAGCCAGCGGCTACAGGAAACTCCTGGCAGAGCAGAAGGTTGGGGCCCAATTCAATATTCATTCAGTTTAGGAAATAAAGTGAAACTGATTAGCATGTATTTTAATTTAGTGAAACATCTTAGTACAACAAGGGTGTAAGTCGCCCGTTATCCGTTTTTTGGCCGATTGTCAGCACTGTGTGTTCTCTACATGTAAACCAGAGATTTTTTTTTTTATTTAAGTAGAGGGGGAGGGCGACAGCAAGGAGATCCATTCAAGTGAAGGTGAGGAGTTTCCAAAATAGCCCCTGTTGGCTCCATTTACTAAAATAGAGCTAACAATACAGTATACTAAAACACGTTATGCACTACACCATTCCCAGACACTCCTAGGCAATATATGCTGAAAATCAGACTTGCAAAAGGGATAAAAATAAACTCAGCAAAAAAAACGTCCCTTTTTCAGGAACATGTCTTTCAAAGATACTTCGTAAAAATCCAAGAAACTTCACAGATCTTCATTGTAAAGGGTTTAAACACTGTTTCCCATGCTTGTTCAATGAATCATAAACAATTAATGAACATGCACCTGTGGAACGGTCGTTAAGACACTAACAGCTTCCAGACGGTAGGCAATTAAGGTCACAGTTATGAAAACTTAGGACACTCGAGGCCTTTCTACTGACTCTGAAAAACACCAGAAGACACACGTTCATCTGCGTGAACGTGCCTTAGGCATGCTACAAAGAGGCATGAGGACTGCTTATGTGGCCAGGGCAATAAATTGCAATGTCTGTACTGTGAAACGCTTAAGACAGCGCTACAGGGAGACAGGACGGACAGCTGATCGTCCTCGCAGTGGCAGACCATGTGTAACAACTGCAACTGCATCACACCTGCAGGACAGGTAAAGGATGGCAACAACTGCCCGAGTTACACCAGGAACACACAATCCCTCCATCAGTGCTCAGACTGTTCGCAATAGGCTGAGAGAGGCTGCACTGAGGGCTTGTAGGCCTGTTGTAAGGCAAGTCCTCACCAGACATCACTGGCAACAACGTTGCCTATGGGCACAAACCCACCGTCGCTGGACCAGACAGGACTGGCAAAAAGTGCTCTTCACTGACGTGTCGCGGTTTTGTCTCACCAGGAGTGATGGTCGGATTTGCATTTATCGTCAAAGGAATGAGTGTTACACCGAGGCCTGTACTCTGGAGCGGGATCGATTTGGAGGTGGAGGGTCCGTCATAGTCTGGGGCGGTGTGTCACAGCATCATCGGACTGAGCTTGTTGTCATTGCAGGCAATCTCAATGCTGTGTGTTACAGGGAAGACATCCTCCTCCCTCATGTGGTACTCTTCCTGCAGGCTCATCCTGACATGACCCCCCCAGCATGACAATGCCATATTGCTTGTTCTGTGTGTGATTTCTTGCAAGACAGGAATGTCAGTGTTCTGCCATGGCTAGCGAAGAGCCCGGATCTCAATCCATTGAGCACGTTTGGGACCTGTTGGATCAGTGGATCAGAGGGTGAGGGCTAGGGCCATTCCCCCCCAGAAATGTCTGAGAACTTGCAGGTGCCTTGGTGGAAGAGTGGGGTAACATCTCACAGCAAGAACGGGCAAATCTGGTGTAGTCCATGAGGAGGAGATGCACTGCAGTACTTAATGCAGCTGGTGGCCACACCAGATACTGACTGTTACTTTTGATTTTGACCCCCCCCCCCCCCTTTGTTCAGGGACACATTATTCAATTTCTGTCAGTCACATGTCTGTGGAACTTGTTCAGTTTGTCTCAGTTGTTGAATCTTGTTATGTTCATACAAATATTTACTCATGTTACGTTTGCTGAAAATAAATGCAGTTGACAGTGAGAGGATGTTTATTTTTTTGCTGAGTTTAGCTCTTGTATTTTGCACTGGAAATGGTGCGCTGGTCTTCCCAGACAGTATTTGGTTACTTCAAACATGGTTCTTCTGTGTCACCATAAAAGGTTGATTCCTATGGTATTCCATACAATGACCAAAATGCTATCAGCTTAATGTTTGCTGAAATCCTCCCAGGAGATACCTCTTGCCACCATATGACCCGGCACTGCCAGAGTTGATTGATTTCAGTTGATTCTGATAATAAATTTTTTTTTATGTCTGAACCAGATTATGGCCGTGTTAGAATGAATCAAAGCCGTATCATGGATAAATTCTGACTGACTGATCTACAAATAATAATGAGTAGTTACGATGCAAGATGTTTTGTAGATCAGTCAGTCTTGACTCTCCTTCAAAGACGGCCGCAATGTTGAACGCGCCCGTTAATACAATCTGCAGCTTACTGATTTCATAACATACCCTTGTGAGTCAACAGCTTTGAATAATTTGTAATAAAAGGACTCTCTCTCAATAAGAGCTGGTATACCTTTAGCTAAGGAAGTAAGCACTGTAAAGTAGGGGACACACAGGACTAATGATTGGTCAAAAACAGACCATCGCCCACAGTCCCAGGGTTTGTGTTCCGTACCATTCCCAGTGGTTGGCTGACTTTGTTGATTCAACAATCTTGGTTAGCATTCGGTGTGAAAAGACATACAAAAAAACATCTGGCCGACCAGTGCTGAATCCTTTTGGTCTGTTTGCCTTTGTTAATTTCTTTGGGGCCATACTTGCCAACATTAGAAAAAGATTAAGGTTAACTTTAAGCATTAGCCAATTAGTCTGCATAGTGTCACGGGATAGAACGCTACGTTGTAGCTGGTCCCATCAGAGAACCTGGCACACGTTAGCCCTATGCTAACATCACCAGGTGGCAGTGATTGATTTCCTGTAACAACTTCCTCATCAGCCTATCAAAGACGTTAAACTTTTTCTCCACAAGTCAATGGCATTTCTTAAAATGGGTCGCCAGAGGGATTTTGTAAACCTCAAGTCAAGGTGTACTTTTGTTGCAATTATCTTCAGCCTGCTAGTGAGCAACCGTGGCAAAGTTGGTTTGACTTTGGATCTCCTGGGCTAGTTGGGGACCATCAATAAGTTACAAAATGTAAATGAGACAATTTTCATGTTGCACACCTTTTAGTTTTCTCATTAAATGTTTCAATATTTATATATCAATTTATAAAATGTATAGTTGGTTTAAGGTTAAGTCATTGAGATTTGTAGCTATTGAATTTTAACATATTGTCCCATGTACATTGTGTAATTTACCGATTTGTCCCAAACTTGCACCATAGGGATTTCCAAAGTATACCTGTATTTACCAGAAGTATTATGGTCAGATCGTGTGTAGCTGCACTCTGAATTGATGGTTACTTGTGTGCTACCAGCTGTCAGCATGTGGGCAGGATTGAAACCAACCCAACCTTCATTTACATTGTGACACAGTCATGACCACAAGTCTCGCAAAACTCAGTTTTGGATGAGACTCACTCTATGACAAAATATGTTATTTACCCCTTTTTCGTGATATCCAATTGGTAGTTAGTCTTGTCCAATTGCTGCAACTCCCGTGCGAACTCGGGAGAGGCGAAGGTCGAGAGACATGCGCCTCCGAAACAGGACCCTGCCAAGCCGCACTGCTTCTTGACACACTGCTCGCTTAACCTGGAAGCCAGCCGCACAAATGTGTTAGAGGAAACACCGTTCAACTGACGACCAAAGTAGGCCTGCAGGCATACGGCCCACCACAAGGAGTTGCTAGAACATGATGAGCCAAGTAAAGCCCCCCCGGCCAAACCCTCCCCTAACCCAGATGACGCTGGGCCAATTGTGCACCGCCCTATGGGACTCCTGGTCACGGCCAGTTGTGATCGAACCCCAGGTTGTAGTGGAGCCGCAACACTGCGATGCAGTGCCTTAGACCGCTGCGTCACTCTGGAGGCCCTTTTATCACCATGTCTTTATTACCAGTCTTTTGGAGCATTATTGCAATGACCGAGAATAGGGTAGTGTATTTGCAGCTAAATAGCTGTAATTGGAATACTTTTTTTATGATGGTCTTAAATGAATATGATTGGGCACTACAGAGACTGTAGGCGTTACCATAAAAGATCAGACACACCAGTAAGATTATCAAAAGTTTGCCTGCCAACAATACTTACCACCCCCTGAGTGTCAGCAGTCAATCTCTTTTGTGTTCATACAGCAAAGACCTTGAAGTCATTGTTAATATACTCCAAACCAGGAGTCAGTTGCGTCGTTTGGCAATGCATGTCCGCGTGTGTTTCTTAGTCAGAGAGGAAGAGGCAAAGTGAGAGGTTTCAGTCTCGCCAAAATCTGTACAAAATAAGCCCAATGTGTTTCTGTGGGCTTATTTTGGACCTAAGCTTGTTGCCTGCCTTCCTGCCTTTGGGACAACGACTCCCATTGTTAGGGCAGAGACATGAGCATCTCGTCATTATATACAGATTACTGGCTTAGTTAATGGTCTATATTCCAATGTTAACTAGCTAACTATGCTAATGTTGCTATTTTGTATAACACCCTTGTTCATACGAGCCAGATGGCCACAGCTAGATAACTACCTAGCAAGATGGCGAAGAAACAATTTAGTTCACTCGCCATAGTCCCATACTGCCAGCGCCAGTAGCCAAATGTTTAGTTAGCTAATGTTAGCATATTCGCTAGCTAGCACAACATTAAGTTAGCTTAAGGACACTGGACTAACTCGGCAGTGAACACGAGAAGGGTCAATCTGCAGACCTTGTTTACTACATGCCGTGCCCACAACGTGCTGCGCCCAATACGCGCGTCACTTACTACATGCTGCGCCCACTGCCATTGAGGCTGCTAGCGACACAACATGGCCAAAAGTATGTGGACACCCCTACAAATTTGTGGAGTCGGCTATTTCAGACACACCCGTTGCTGACAGGTGTATAAAATAGAGCACACAGCCATAGACCAACATTGGCAGTAGAATGGCCCGTACTGAAGAGCTCCATGACTTTCAACGTGGCACCCTGATAGCATGCCACCTTTCCAACAAGTCAGTTTGTAGAATTTCTGACCTGGTAGAACTGCCCCGGGCCGAGGAGACGCACACAAGCCTAAGATCACCATGCGCAATGCCAAGCATCGTGCTATAGCTAGCTACTTCCCTCGCAGTAACATTAACAGAACTATGGGAAAGCAGTGCTCAGCTGGCGGGGGCAAAGGACACTGTGTAGCTAGCTAGCAGCCTCCTTCTGTGGGGTTTTTCAGCAGTTGGTGCATTACCGCCACCTACTGTGCTTTGAGTGTGGGCCAGAGACGGCGCTAGTAGCCTCAATGGCAGTGGGTGCGGCATGTAGTAACCGCAGTCTGCAGATAGACAGACATTATTGGCTAACACAGGCAGCTGTTTCATAGAAATGAATCTATATTGACTTAATTATGTCAATACTAGCTGCAGCGGTTAGCTAACTTGGAGGAAGTACAGCGCCTTCAGAAAGTATTCATAACCCTTGACTGAATTCCAAAATTGATTAAATAGATTTTTTTTCTCACCCATCTACACACACATACCCCATAATGACGAAGTGAAAACATGTTTTTTGACATTTTTGCAAATGTATTTAAAGTTAAATACAGCCATATCTTATTTACATAAGTATTCACACCCCTGAGTCAATACTTTGTTGAAGCACCTTTTGACGGTGATACCGAAGACGACTCAAAGCTGTTATGTCTGTATCAGCTTTGCACATCTGGATTTGGGGATTTTCTCCCATTCATCATTGCATATTTCCTTAAGCACTGTTAAGTTAGGATCAGCAGTGAACAGCAATCTTCAAGACTTTCCACAGATTTTCAATGGGTTTCAAGTCTGGGCTTTGTCTGGGCCACTCAAGGACTTTCACATTCTTGTTCTGAAGCCATTCCAGCTTTTTTTTGGCTGCATGCTTGGTCATTGTCCTGTTGGAACACATATCTTCACCCCCAGTCTAAGGTCGTTTGCACTCTGAAGCAGGTTCTCATCAAGGATTTGCCTGTACTTGGCTCCATTCATTGTACCCTCTATCTTTACCAATCTCCCAGTCCCTGCCACTGAAAAGCATTCCCATGGCATGTTGCTGCCACCACTATGCTTCACGGTAGGGATGGTGTTAGACGGTGATGAATTCCTGTGTGAGGAAAGGTCATACTCTACGGATGTTGTAGAGCATGAACCTGAAGGAACAAGTCACTGCTTTGATGTTTGCAGAGAACAACAGGGTATTGTTCAGGGTCACGCCAAGTTTCTTTGCACTCTCAGAGGGGGACACCATGGAGTCGTCAACTGTGATGGTTAGGTCCTGGGCAAGCTGAGATGTCTACCAGGCACACAGAGATGCGTGTCGCCACCTGGGTGTCAGAAGGGGGGGAGGGAGAAAAATAGTTAAGTGTCACCCACATAGCAATGATAGGAGAGACCATGTGAGGATATGAAGGGCCAAGTGACAATGTGAAAAGAGGAGAGTGCCTAGAACCGAGCCCTGGGGGACACCAGTAGAACGAGCAAGTGGTGCAGACACAGATCCTCTACAAGCCACCTGGTAAGAACGACCTGCCAGGTAGGATGTAATCCAGGAGTGTGCAGAGCCTGAGACACCCAACCCTGAGAGGGTGGAGAGGAGGATCGAAGGCAGTTGATAGATCTAGGAGGATAAGAACAGAGGAGAGAGTGTCAGCTTTGGCAGTGCGGAGAGCCTCTGTGACACAGAGGAAAGGAGTCTCAGTTGAGTGATCTGCCTTGAAGTGGGACTAGTTAGGGTCAAGAAGATCGTTCTGAGAGAGATAACTAGAGAGTTGGTCAGAGACAGCACACTCAATTGTTTTGGAAAGAAAAGAAAGAAGGTATACCGGTCTGTAGTTTTTGACATCAGGGGTTGAGTTGGTTTCTTGAGGAGGGGCCAACTTGAGGTCAGAAGGTACGCAGTCAGTGATCAAGGGATGAGTTGATGAGCGAAATGAGGAATGGGAGGTCTCCAGAGATGATTTGGAAAGGGAGGAGGGGATGTAGTCAAGTGGGCAGGTTGTCGGGCGGCCAGACATCACTAGTCGCAGGATTTCATCTGGAGGGAGAGGGGAGAAAGAGGTCAAGGCCACAGGAGGCTGCTGAAGGGAGAACGGCTCATAATAATGGCCGGAACGGTGCAAATGGAATGGCATGAAACACCTGGAAACCATGTGTTTGATGTATTTAATACCATGCCACTTATTCCGCTTCAGTCATTACCACGAGCCCGTTCTCCCCAATTAAGGTGCCACCAGCCTCCTGTGGTCAAGGCATATGGCAAAATCAACTGTTCACAGGAGACAGAGTGAGTCAGGCCTTCATGTTCGAATTGATGCAATGAAACCACTACTAAAGGACACCAATAATAAGAAGAGACTTGCTTGGGCCAAGAAACACGAGCAATGGACATTAGACCGGTGGAAATCTGTCCTTTTGGTCTTATGAGTCCAAATTTTAGGTTTTTGGTTCCAACTGCCATGTCTTTGTGAGATGCAGAGTAGGTGAACGGATGATCTCCACATGTGTGGTTCCCACCGTGAAGCATGGAGGAGGAAGTGTGATGGTGTGCTTTGCTGGTGACACTGTCTGTGATTTATTTAGAATTCAAGGCACACTTAGCCATGCTGGATATCACAGCATTTTGCAGCGATACACCATCCTATATTAGTGGGACTATCATTTGTTTTTCAACAGGACAATGACCCAACACACCTCCAGGCTGTGTAAGGGCTATTTGACCAAGAAGGAGAGTGATGGAGTGCTGCATCAGATGACCTGGCCTCCACAATCACCTGACCTCAACCCATTTGAGATGGTTTGGGATGAGTTGGACCGCAGAGTGAAGGAAAAGCAGCCAATAAGTTCTCAGCATATGTGGGAACTCCTTCAAGACTGTTAGAAAAGTATTCCAGGTGAAAATGGTTGAGAGAATGCCAAGAGTGTGCAAAACTGTCAAGGCAAAGGGTGGCTACTTTGAAGAATCTTTGTTTAACACTTTTTTTTGGTTACTTCATGATTCCATATGTGTTATTTCAAAGTTTGACTTCTTCACTATTATTCTACAATGTAGAAAATAGTAAAAACAAAGAGAAACCCTTGAATGAGTAGGTGTGTCCAAACTTTTGACTGGAACTGTATTATAATAGATGTGGCCTAAAAACGAGATTAAATTAACAATAGTGTGATGGGTGTCAGTATTATTAATTGTAAAATTGAGAATGAAGAGACTGATGACCAGCGCTGTGTTCATTGACAAAGAAAAGAATGGAGCTTACCAAGTAAGCTCTTCTTCCATATCATCCTACAGAGGTCCATGCAGGCCAGATGTTTTGATTGCTATACCCTATCAAAAAGAGCAGATTCCAAGGTTTCTAATGAACCTGTTTTTGCCAAACAACATCATCATCAAATCAAAGTTTATTTGTCACATGCTCTGAATACAACAGGTGTAGACCTCACAGTGAAATGCTTACTTACAAGCCTCAACCAACAGTGCAATTTCTAAGGAAAAAATAGGTATTAGGTAAACAATAGATAAATAAGACATAAGTAAATAAATAAAGACAGTAAAATAACAGTAGCGAGGCTATATACATGTGGTACTGGTACAGAGTCAACATGCAGGGGCACCGGTTAATCGGGCTGATTGAGGTAATATGTACATGTAGGTATAGTTAAAGTGACTATGAATAGATGATAAACGGAGAGTAGCAGCAGCGTAAAAGAGGGGGTTGGCGGGACACTATGCAAATAGTCCGGTTAGCCATTTTATTACCTGTTCAGGAGTCTTATGGCTTGGGGGTAAAAGCTGTTGAGAAGCCTTTTGGTCCTAGACTTGGTGCTCCGGTACCGCTTGCCATGTGGTAGCAGAGAGAACAGTCTATGACTGGAGTGGCTGGGGTCTTTGACAATTTTTAGGGCCTTCCTCTGACACCGCCTGGTAAAGAGGTCCTGGATGGCAGGCAGCTTAGCCCCAGTAATGAACTGGGCCGTTCGCACTACCCTCTGTTGTGCCTTGCGATCGGAGGCCGTGCAGTTGCCATACTAGGCAGTTATTCAACCAGTCAGGATGGTCTCGATGTTGCAGCTGCAGAACCTTTTGAAGATCTGAGGACTCATGCCAAATCTTTTCAGTCTCCAGAGGGGAATAGGTTTTGTCGTGCCCTCTTCACGACTGTCTTGGTGTGTTTGGCCATTCTAGTTTGTTGATGTGGACACCAAGGAACTTAAAGCTTTCAACCTGCGCCACTACAGCCCCGTTGATGAAAATGGGGGCGTGCTGAGTCCTCTTTTTCCTGTAGTCCACAATCATCTCCTTTTGTCTTGATTACGTTGAGGGATAGGTTGTTATTCTAGCACCACCCGGCCAGGTCTCTGACCTCCTCCCTATAGGCTGTCTCGTCGTTGTCGGTGATCAGGCCTACCACTGTTGTGTGGTCTGCAAACGTAATGATGGTGTTGGAGTTGTGCCTGGCAATGCAGTTGTGGGTGAACAGGGGGTACAGGAGGGGACTGAGCACACACCCCTGAGGGGCTCCAGTGTTGAGGATCAGTGTGGCAGATGTGTTGCTACCTACCCTTACCACCTGGGGGCGGCCTGTTAGGATGTCCAGGATCCAGTTGCAGAGGGAGCCGTTTAGTCCCAGGATCCTTAGCGTAGTGATGAGCTTTGAGGGCACTGGTGTTGAACGCCGAGCTGTAGTCAATGAATAGCATTCCTCACGTAGGTGTTTCTTTTGTCCAGGTGGGAAAGTGCAGTGTGGAGTGCAATAGAGATTGCATCATCTGTGGATCTGTTTGAGAAACCCTGGAGTAGGTCTAGGGTTTCTGGGATAATGGTGTTAATGTGAGCCATTACCAGCCTTTCAAAGCACTCGATGGCTACGGACATGAGTGCTACGGGTCTGTAGTCATTTAGGCAGGTTACCTTAGTGTTCTTGGGCACAGGAACGACAGTGGTCCGTTTGAAGCATGTTGGTATTACAGACTCAATCAGGGACAGATTGAAAATGTCAGTGAAGACATCTGCCAGTTGGTCATCACATGCCCGGAGCACATGTCCTAGTAATCCGTTTGGCCCAGCGGCCTTGTGAATGTTGACCTGTTTAAGGTCTTACTCACGACGGCTACGGAAAGCGTAATCACACAGTCGTCCGGAACAACTGATGCTGAAATGCATGCCTCAGTGTTGCTTGTCTCGAAGCGAGCATAGAAGTGATTTAACTCGTCTGGTAGGCTTATGTCACTGGGTAGCTTGCGGCTGTGCTTCCCTTTTGTAGTCTGTAATAGTTTGCAGGCTCTGCCACATTCAACGAGTGTCGGTGCCGGTGTAGTACGATTCAATCTTAGTCCTGTATTTGCGCTTTGCCTGTTTGATGATTTGTCGGACGGCATAGCAGGATTTCGAATAAGCTTCCGGGTTAGTCCCGCACCTTGAAAGCGGCAGCTCTACCCTTTAGCTTAGTGCGAATGTTGCCTGTAATCCATGGTTTCTAGTTGGGGTATGTACATACAGTGACTGTGGGGACGATGTCCTCGATGCACATATTGATGAAGCTAGTGACTGATGTGATGTACTCCTCAATGCCATCGCAAAACAGTCCTATAGATTAGCATCTGCTTCATCTGACCACTTTTTTTATAGACCGAGTCACTGGTGCTTGCTGCTTTCATTTTTGGTTGTAAGCAGGAATCAGGAGGATAGAATTATGGTCAGATTTGTCAAGTGGAGGGCGAGGGAGAGCTTTGTACGTGTCTCTGTGTGTGGAGTAAAGGTGATATAGATGTTTTTTCACCCTCTGGTTGCCCATTTAACATGCTAATAGAAATTTGCTAACACTGATTTAAGTTTCCCTGCATTAAAGTCCCTGGCTACTAGGAGCGCCGCCTCTGGGTGAGCAGTTTGCTTTTTTCCTTATACAGCTGACTCAGTGCAGTCTTAGTGCCAGCGTCCGTCTGTGGTGGTAAATAAACAGCCACGAAAAAATAGATAAACTCTCTTGGCAATTTTCTTTTTACATTTTAACATTTTATTTCACTTTTTATTTAACCAGGTAGTCCAGTTGAGAACAAGTTCTCGTTTACAACTGCGACCTGGCCCAGATAAAGCAGAGCAGTTCGACAAAAACAACACGAGTTACACATGGGATAAACAAACGTACAGGTGCAGTGATCGGTAAGCTGCTCTGACAGCTGATGCTTAAAGTTAGTGAGGGAGATATGTTTCCAGCTTCAGTGATTTTTGCAATTCGTTCCAGTCATTGGCAGCAGAGAACTGTAAGGAAAGACGGGAGATAAGAGATACGGCGGAGCTATACCTAGCAAAGCCTTATAGATGACCTGGAGCCAGTGGGTTTGGCGACGAATATGAAGCGAGGGCCAGCCAATGAGAGCATACGGGTTGCAGTGGTGGGTAGTGTATGGGGCTTTGGTGACAAACGGATGGCACTGTGATGGACTCCAATTTGCTGAGTAGAATGTTGGAGGCTATTTTGTAGATGACATCGCCGAAGTCAAGGATTAGTAGGATAGTCAGTTTTACGAGGGTATGTTTGGTAGCATGAGTGAAGGAAGCTTTGTTGCGAAATACGAAGCCAATTCTAGATTTAATTTGGGATTGGACATGCTTAATGTGAGTCTGGAAGGAGAGTTTGCAGTCTAGCCAGACACCTAGAATATGTGGACAACTACAAATATCTAAGTCAGAACCGTCCAGAGTAGTGATGCCGGGCGGGTGCGGGCAGCGATCGATTGAAGAGCATGCATTTAGTTTTACTAGCATTTAAGAGCAGTTGGAGGCCACGGAAGGAGTGTTGTATGGCATTGAAGCTGGTTTGGAGGTTTGTTTACTCTTCTGGCCCTTTGGACCCTGTGTTCAGAATGTTGTCTGTGTAGAGGTGGATCAGAGAATCACCAGCAGCAAGAGCGACATCATTGATATATGTAGTCAAAAGAGTCGGCCCGAGAATTGAACACTGTGGCACCCCCATAGAGACTGCCAGAGGTCCCAACAACAGGCCCTCCGATTTGACACACTGAACTCTATCTGAGAAGTAGTTAGTGAACCAGGCGAGGCAGTCATTTGAGAAACCAAGGCTGTTGAGTCTGCCGATAAGAATGTGGTGATTGACAGAGTCGAAAGCCTTGGCCAGGTCGATGAAGACGGCTGCACAGTACTGTATTTTATCGATGGCGGTTATGATATCGTTTAGGACCTTGAGCGTGGCTGAGGTGCACCCATGTCCAGCTCGGAAACCAGATTGCATAGCGGAGAAGGTACTGTGGGATTCGAAATGGTCGGTGATCTGTTTGTTCACTTGGCTTTCGATGTTTAGGCTACTGATATTTTCTTAATTGACCGCGCATCTTACTGACCGTGCGTCTCGGTGGTTTGGGTATTTTATTTGTCAAAAATACACTTACTGTGTTCCAACGCACATGCTTTTTGTTTCATAGTTGTAACAAAGGCATCCAACCTTTTTACACGCTGTATATCCTACAGTAACAAAGTAAGGAAAATGTAATGTAATGTTCTTTCAAATATTTAGATTTAACATTCTGTTTCCTAAGACCTATATAAACACAACCAAATGACATTGGCACGAAGGGGGGGAGGGCAGGGGGTCCGACTTCATGCTGCTTTGAGGATGAAATGCTCAACGTTTTTGTGTTCTATGATATTTGTCTCAAGGCACTGCTAGAGTGTAAAATACACATATTTAGGAAGAATCAGGGACAGGTGGGTTCAATGTTTTTATTGAAATTAAGTTCTTGACCGTCTTGGCGGTTCTAGTGTTAAATGCTTAATAAAAATGGAGGGCAAATGTATCTTTGTCATATAAACCATATTGCTTATAGTAAATTACAATGGATTAAGAGCTATTGCTCATTTTTATATTTATTTAACCTTTATTTAACCAGGCAAGTCAGTTAAGAACAAATTCTTAAATAAAAATTATTCCATTGGTCGTTCCCCACCCAGAAGACCCCTCCCTCCCTGTAATGGAGTCTCTTAGCAGGTATTACAAAATTAACTAAAACAAAATAACCAACAAAAATGTTAGACCTGGATAAGTCGGGGTGGGTAATGAAGAAAACAACCCGAAAAAGTAAATATAACAACAGATATGCAAGCCTAAACAGTCAAATAGCATACTGTAGCTGTAGGCGCACAACAGGCCCAGCATCATCCGGGTTAGGGGAGGGTTTGGTCGTGGTAGGCCGTCATTGTATACTACCCACCACTGCGACCTGTATGCTCTCGTTGGCTGGCCTTCGCTTCATAATCGTCGCCAAACACATTGGCTCCAGGTCATCTACAAGACCCTGCTAGGTAAAGTCCAAAATTATGAACACCATCAATCTTATACTTTTTAACTATTTGGTCTTTAACCTTGCAACATCATTGGAACATCATTCCACCTGCCAATCAACATTGTCTCTCAAAGTTTGGTTGTGGCTGGCTAATCCCTTGTTGTACAGACTAGTATGGCAAGCAAGCAATTGTGAGAATGCATTTCATATAATGGAAAGGTTAATGCCTACTTACATGTTTGCATCAATTGCCCGACTCTTTGAAAGTAGTGTAATGATTATATATTGCATTTGCGTACGTGATGAATGATGATCGCTGGCAATTAACTGCAGTGATGGATTATTACCACATATCATGGAATACCTGTGTGTACGTCTATAAGGAAAAATGGCATGGAATTATATGATATGGATGGTTGAAACAATAGAAAGCTAGGGTGATGTATTTATCTGAAAAATGGGTAAAATTTGGAAGTATATATTTCTCTAGCACATCAAAGTTATGTTTGTTGTGTTGAGATTCACGCCCGGTAAAAACCCTAGTCTATTGCGCAATATATTCCAAAATTCTAACTAAATACACCAGCGACACCATTTAGGAGATACAGATTGTGAGCATAGTGTTTCTGATCGGTTTGACAATTGTCTTCTAATGTATTTGTCTGGCTAAAATGCAATTTTATGCACATTTTGTGCTTGGTTTTCAGAAAAATGTAGCCTATGGAAAATGAAATGAAAAAACGACAAGGTCTAATAGATCTAACTTGTGATGCGTGGATTTGATAGATTTATTCAATGTATTTTCGCTGTTATGAAAATAACTAATGTTAAACCCATGTAGTCAGGCAATCCCGCTCGCTTCAGAGCACATGCCTCACTAGGCTACATGACATGAACGAGCGCGAGTCTCGTGCACTAAATGATGCCAGGTAAAAATGTAAGGATTCTGTGCCTTTCACCGCTGGGAGAGGACTGCAGAGGTTTTATTATGTATGTATTTGGGAAGTGTCTCCCATTCTTCTCTGCAGATTCTCTCAATCTCTGTCAGATTGGATGGGGAGCGTCACTGCACAGCAATTTTCAGGTCTCTCCAGAGATGTTCGATCGGATTCAAGTCCGGGCTTTGGCTGTGCCACTCAAGGATCCTGACTAGTCTCTCAGTCCCTGCTGCTGAAAAACATCCCCACAGCATGATCCTGCCACCACTATTCATTCCAAAGAGTTCAATCTTGTTTCTCATGGAGAGTCTGAGAGTCGTTTAGGTGCCTTTTGGCCTTTTGGCAAACTCCAAGCGGGCTGTCATGTGCCTTTTACTGTGGAGTGGCTTCCATCTGGCCACTACCAGTGGTGGAAAAAGTACCCAATTGTCATACTTGAGTAAACGATACCTTAATAGAAAAGAAACTCACCCAGTGAAATACTACTTGAGTAAAAGTCTAAAAGTATTTTCTTTTAAATATACTTTAGTGTCAAAAGTAAATGCAATTGCGAAAATATACTTTTAAAAGTAAAATTATAAATTATTTCAAATTGCTTATATTAACCAAACTGCACAATTTGTTTGTTTTTGTTAATTTACGGATAGCTAGGGGAACACTCCAACACGAAGCATATGTGTTTAGTGAGTCCGCCAGATCAGAGGCAGTAGGGACAAAATAACCTAAATGTGGAATAAGTCAAGGGGTCTGAATACTTTCCGAAGGCACTGTATACTTGGGATATTGTTTTTCAACAGGAAAAGTTTAAAAAAATTGCTGGATTGTGTCTTTAATGTCAGACCAGGCAAGACTGAACGGGCATTATAAAGAAAGGAAAAGCTGCACACTAGTAGATCCGATGCATTAATCTATTCAACAATCTTTTGACAGCTAAACTGTCTTAATCAGGGTGCATAGATCCCCAAATTTATATTGGTGTATTTATTTTCAAGTGACCTATATTCTGTTTGTAATGAAAAGCGCTATATAAAATACATATTATTGTTATAATGCTAGCACAGTTTGGGAACGGGAGTTAAAAGGAGTGAAAACTAGCAGTTGAGAACTGACTAAATCAGTCTGGTAACCATCTGAGGGACTGGTCAGCATCATCCCAGGGACCGGTGCCGGTCACAGACCTGAGGTTGAGAAACACTGGTCTACGTAGAGGAAAACTGCTAGATAAGTAATAAACAGCCCTCTGCTAAAATAAGGCTGAGGGAGAGAGTGGGAGCGTAATGCTATTTATATCCATCTCTGTTTGCATGGCCTGAAGGAGATGTACACCTACCTGGCACAGGAGCTGAAAAGGCTTGCTGCGGCTCATGGGGAGAGACTGCTGCACACCCCACACAACCCCATATCACTGGGTAAGATACAGCGCACACAACCCCATATCACTGGGTTAGATGCACCCTCACACAACCCTATCACTAGGGAAGATACAGCGCACACAACTCCATAGCAGTGGTTAAGATGCCTCTTACACAACCCTTATCACACTTAAGAATTGCAATACCTCAGATCCAGTAATTTAGGGCTAATCCAGAGATAAGAAATTAGCCCAGAGGTTCATCCAGAGATCTCTGGATTAGCCCTAAATTACTGGATCTGAGGTATTGCAATTCTTAAATCAGAGTAAAGTTGCTTTCACATTACACAATATTCGCCTGAAATTTCATATTGGTACGATATTCTTAGTTTGGGGCATCCTATGGGAATATTGGAGCAAAATGTGTGTGGTGTGAAAGTTTCTACGAATGCTGTCTACATCCGAAATCTAAACATGCTTGATTGACCCCAATGCAAATTTCATTCTACATTACAACTTAGTGTGTAGAGTGAAAGGTAATATATTTCAAAATGTCTATTAGTAGCTATTTTCTCTCCATAGTCAGTCCTTGTAAGCTTGCAATTAATCTAAAGCTTTAACTCCAGTAAAGTTCAAACAAGCTAGCGTATGCATGTCACAGCACTTTTCTGCTCGACGCATGCTGGGTGAATATTGCTTCTATGTCTGTAAAATTGGGGACTTATGACAAAGTAAAACATGTACATTTCCTGTGAATTCCAATGTTGTGTTGACCTTTTGTTTGTGCATGTTTTCATGTAGCCATGTCTCTGGATGGCCTCCAGACACAGAGCAGCAAGTCTGTGACTCAACTGGGCTCCATGCTGTTCACCAGGCAGGTGTCTGGGGCCAGGTAATTATTTAACTAGGCAAATTCTTATTTACAATGAGGTCCTACCCCGGCCAAACCCTAACCCGGGTGACACTGGGCCAATTGTGTGCCGCCCTATGGGACTCCTAATCACGGCCGGTTGTGATACAGCCTGGAATCGAACTAGGGTCTGTAGTGACGCCTCTAGCACTGACATGCAGTGCCTTAGACCGCTGTGCCAAACAAAGTATTTTTCCCCAGCTCAGTGGAGACCAGCGGGACAATTTAATATGTGAGTTGAGGTAGTGGGGGGAGTCTCTGAAGAACCTCTTTGTATACAAAAAGTAGCCAGTGCGGGGCCCTTCTGGTAGTCAGAGACTCCCAGCCAACAGAACTATACAAAATGCAGTGATGTGTAAGAAAATTGTCCCCAGTGATAAAACGCAGTGCTGAGTGATAGAATGAGTCTAAAGGTTTTAAAACAGAGGCTGCCGCATGCATCAAGTACTGGGAGAAGCATTGCTTGAACAATCTTCCTTCTACTTTCCAAAGTGAGGCAGGATTTATTTCTATAAAAGAAACCAATCTTAATTCTGTGCTTTTTTAGTCAGTTTTTCAATGTGTGTTTTAAAAGAGAGTTTATCGTAAATCCAAATACCGAACTACTTATAATGGAGAACTTACTCAATTTGGGCTCCCTTTAATGTGCAAATACACATGTCGTCAGGGTCAATATTACAAGACCTAGAGACAACATAAATGTGGCTTTATTAGGATTTAGAACTAGTTTAAGATTAGTATGCAATTATTTCTTTTTTTAATTGAGTCAAAACCATGATGGTCATGAATGGCCTGCTGCACTGAGTGGGCCCAGGAGTAAATAACTGTATCATCCACGTAGAGATTAATGTTACAGGTTTTAACAGATAGACTAATATTATTTATATAAATCGCGAAGAGAACAGGGCCCAAAATCGACCCCTGCGGCACACCTTTTATAATATTGAGGAAACTGCATTTGATACCGTCAGTAAGCACACATTGTGTCCTGTCCATTAGATTGTTTTTGAACCAATTGCAAGATGCCTGATCTAGGCCTATTTCAGACAACCTTTGAACAAGTATGAAATGGTCAACTGTATCAAACGCCTTTGACAGGTCAATAAATAAGGCTGCACAATGATTTTTATAGTACATCATTTAAGACAAGTGTAGCCGCTGAAACAGTGATAAAACCAGATTGGTGCTCATTAAGAATAGAATGAGAAGGTAAAAAAGTTATAAGCTGAGAGTTGGCGAAGGAAATTGGACGGTAGTTATCCAAGTCAGAAGGATCTTTGTGTAGGGGGAGGACTTGTGCCGTTTTCCAGACTTTGTCAAGTTTAAAATACAACATACAAAATGCATATAAATAAAAATAACAAGTACTGGTAGATAGAACAGTCCAAGTAAACCAAGACAACAGCCATATTTGTAAATTAATAAAGAAAATACAATCCTCAACATGTCTCTTACTAATGTCTTCAAGTGACCAAAAAACACTTGGGAGTCTGATTTTAGGGTATTTTTGAATACATTCCAGTTATGGGCATGTAAAAACTAAAAGCCGGTTTACCTAGGGACAAAAGGGTTTAAAAGAAATTGCCATTCATGGGCGCGAGTGAGGTATTTCTCCTGTATGTCATGAGCGATGTGAGGTAGTATGGTAGTTTCTGCAGGAGAGCTTTGTAAAATATATCCTGGTTTACAGAGGGGTCAGAAGAGTGAAGCACAGTGTCATCAGCATAAAAGTGTTGCTTCATTAAGGAACCAATATCGGTAATATAAAACGTGGACAGAACTGTCCCTAAAATGGACCCCTGAGGAACACCTTTTGTGGCCTCTAGGAATAGTGAAGTTTCAAATGTTATTAGTCGTATGGAATGTGCATGGTATACATGCAAGTTCCTTTTTGACAATGCAACAACAATAAGATATAATGAAATATAAGAATACAAACATAAAGTAAATGGCAGCAACTATACATTAAGATCTATCCGTAAGGTAGTTATTGTACCACTAGAGGACAATCTACGCAGTAAAGTCCACAGTACAATAGTTTTTTTAAATGGTTTTTAAACATTTTTTATCTAAAGAGCATGCAATAACATTATCAACAAAGAAAGCAGCTGAGATGGTACTATGTCCCTGTCTAAATCCTGATTGATACAGTTGATGTCGGAAGTTTACATACACCTTAGCCAAATACATTTAAACTTAGTTTTTCACAATTCATGACATTTAATCCTCGTAAAAATTCCCTTCCACAACTTTGGAAGTATGCTTGGGGTCATTGTGCATTTGGAAGACCCATTTGCGACCAAGCTTTAACTTCCTGACTGATGTCTTGAGATGTTACTTCAATATATCCACATAATTTTCCCGCCTCATGATTCCATCTATTTTGTGAAGTGCGACAGACCCTCTTGCAGCAAAGCACCCCCACAACATGATGGTGCCACCCCCGTGCTTCACAGTTGGGATGGTGTTGTTCGGCTTGCAAGCCTCCCCCTTTTTCCTCCAAACATAACAATGGTCATTATGGCCAAACAGTTCTATTTTTGTTTCATCAGACCAGAGGACATTTCTCCAAAAAGTACGATATTTTTCCCCATGTGCAGGTGCAAACCGTAGTCTGGCTTTTTTTATGGCGGTTTTGGAGCAGTGGTTTCTTCCTTGCTGAGCGGCCTTTCAGGTTATGTCGATATAGGACTCGTTTTACTGTGGATATAGATACTTTTGTACCTGTTTCCTCCAGCATCTTCACAAGGTCCTTTGCTGTTGTTCTGGGATTGATTTGCACTTTTCGCACCAAAGTACGATCATATCTAGGAGACAGAACGCGTCTCCTTCCTGAGTGGTATGACAGCTGCGTGGTCCCATGGTGTTTATACTTGCGTACTATTGTTTGTACAGATGAACGTGGTACCTTCAGGCGTTTGTAAATTGCTCCCAAGGATGAGCCAGACTTGTGAAGGTCTACAATTATTTTTCTGAGGTCTTGGCTGATTTCTTTAGATTTTCCCATGATGTCAAGCAATGAGTTTAAAGGTAGGCCTTGAAATACATCCACAGGTACACCTCCAATTGACTCAAATGATGTCAATTAGCCTATCAGAAGCTTCTAAATCCATTACATCATTTTCTGGAATTTTCCAAGCTGTTTAAAGGTAGAGTCAACTTAGTGTATGTAAACTTCTGACCCACTAGAATTGTGATACAGTGAATTATAAGTGAAATAATCTGTCTGTAAACAATTGTTGGAAAAATTACTTGTCATGCACAAAGTAGATGTCCTAACGGACTTGCCAAAACTATAGTTTGTTAACAAGAAATTTGTGGAGTGGTTGAAAAACTAGTTTAAATGACTCCAACTTAAGTGTATGTAAACTTCCGACTTCAACTGTATGTGTTTAGAATACAGTTCCTGGATAAGGAGGAATGAAGTTGAGTTTATCAAGAGTACATTCAATTGCAACTTTTTATGCATTTTCTTTTTTATTCTGGTCCCACCTAATAGTTTGTGATGAAGCAAGGAAGACAAAAGGAAGGTGGACATATTTTTAAACATCCTCATAAATTATTAATTTGGTCTTTCAGCTGTGATATTTTTTTTCTTCCAAGTGTCAAAGCACCTTGTCCTATTACCACAGGGTTACCTCCTATTTTCCTGGAAGTGAACACATTCATTTTCAATGTTTCAAAGAAATGAATCTGTCATACATTAATTGTATAGCCTAGTACAGCTGAAATAACATTTTCCCCTTTTCAGATATTAATTACCTTTGCATGTTCGTTCAAACAGGAAGCAATTTTCAAACAGGAAGCAAAAGACAATTGCTGCATGCAGAAGGTGTGGTAATGGTAATGTCTGTTTTCAGGGTGGTTGCCCTTGGTAACAAACAGATGGTGAGCGGTCACATGTTCTGTGGCTTCATGTCCCACTCGGAGGCGTACCCACACCCCTATCTCAACGCCGCCTCGGCTGTTGGCATCACACGGGATGACGTGACACTGTGCATCAAAAGACTGGACAAGTGCCTGAAGAGCCTCAGGAAGGAAAGCAGTACAAGAAGTGGTTCACCATTGCCTCTCACAGGCCAGGAGGACCATGCTGGAGAGTGAAGAAAAAGATGTAGGGAAAAAGTGCTCATGTACTTTTTCAGATAGTAACATTTTATGCCTAGTGAAAATCTTCAAACCCCTTCCTTTCACAGTTGTCACATTTTGCTGCCTTAAATTTTAACCTTAAAAAGGATTACAATTACAGGAGTCTTCTCAAATTAATAAAAAACAAAGATTTATTAATTGCATAGGTCTTCACACCTCTTGCTGTGGCATATCTAAGTAAGTTCAGGAGCAAATAAATGTGACAGCTGTGGTGTGAAGACACTGTATATGAGCTTAAACCTGAAATAAGGATTGTTGGTCCATGGAAGTATAGGTCTTCTAAAATGTCACCATTATTAACACGACAATACTGCATTCCAGCGGCACTGTGGAAAACAAGTTCTGTGTGACTAATGCTATTTGCTTGTACAGATTTACACTGATAATTTATCCAATGTCTGTATGAATTGGTTGCATTCACTAAAGACACCACTGATCATAATGACATTGAGGCAATAGTGTGGGTCTGTATACAGTACCTTCAGAAAGTATTCACACCCCTTGACTTTTTCCACATTTTCTTGTTACAGCATGAATTTAAAATGGATGTAAATTTGTTGTCACTGGTCTACACACAGTGCCCCATAATGTCAAAGTGGAATTATGTTTTAGACAATTTTACAAATTTAATAAAAAATGAAAGGGTTGAGCCAATAAGTTTAACCCCTTTGTTAGGGCAAACCTAAATACTTACCCAGAAAGACTCACAGCTGTAATCGCTGCCAAAAGTGATTCTAACGTATCGACTTGGGTGTGAATACTTGCACTAAGTAACCAAAAGTATGGGATACCTGCTTGTCGAACATCTCATTCCAAAATCATGGGCATTAATATGGAGTTGGTCCCCCTTTTCTGCTATAACAGCCTCCACTTTTATGGGAAGACTTTCCACTAGTTGTTGGAACATTGCTGAAGGGACTTGCTTCCATTCAACCACAAGAGCATTAGTGAGGTTGGGCACTGGTGAGTGATTAGGCCTGGCTCGCAGTCGGCATTCCAATTCATCCCATGGGTGTTCAATGGGGTTGAGGTCAAGGCTTTGTGCAGGCCAGTCAAGTTCTTCTAAACTGATCTCGACAAATCGTTAATGTATGGACTTTGCTTTGTGCACGGCGGCATTGTCATGCTGAAACAGGAAAAGGCCTTCCCCAATCTGTTGCCACAAAGTTGGAAGCACAGAATCATCTAGAATGTCATTGTATGCTGTAGCATTAAGATTTCCCTTCACTGGAACTAAGACCAAGCCCGAACCATGAAAAACAGTCCCAGACCATTATTCCTCCTCCACCAAACTTTACAGTTGGCACTTGCATTGGGGCAGGTAGCGTTCTCCTGGCATCCGCCAAACCCAGATTCATCAGTCGGACTGCCAGATGGAGAAGCGTGATTCATCACTCCAGAGAAGGCGTTTCCACTGCTCCAGAGTCCAATTGCCGCCAGCTTTACACCACTCCAGCTGACGCTTGGAATTGCATATGGCTGCTCGGCCTTGAAAACCAGACGAACAGTTCTTGTGCTGATGTTGCTTCCAGAGGCAGTTTGGAACTCGGTAGTGAGTGTTGCAACCGAGGACAGACGTTTTTTACGCACTACACACTTCAGCACTCGGCGGTCCCGTTCTGTGAACTTGTGTGGCCTACCACTTCGCGGCTGAGCCGCTGTTGCTCTTAGACGTTTCCACTTCACAATAACAGCACTTACACTTGACCGGTGCAGCTCTAGCAGGGCAGAAATTTGACAAACTGACTTCTTGAAAAGGTGGCATGCTATGACGGTGCTATAAGGCCAATCTATTGCCAATGTTTGTCTATGGAGATTACATGGCTGTGTGCTTGATTTTATACACCTGTCAGCAACGGGTGTAGCTGAAATAGCTGAATCCACACATTTGAAGGGGTGTCCACATACGTTTGTATATATAAACTAAGCAAAAAAAAGAAACGTCTCTTTTTCAGGACCCTGTCTTTCAAAGAAAATTCGTAACAATCCAAGTTACTACACAGATCTTCATTGTAAAGGGTTTAAACACTGTTTCCCATGCTTATTCAATGAACCATAAACAATTAATAAACATGCACCTGTGGAACGGTCGTTAAGACACTAACAGCTTACAGACGGTAGGCAATTAAGGTCACAGTTATGAAAACTTAGGACACTCAAGAGGCCTATCTAATGACTGAAAAACGGCAAAAGAAAGATGCCCAGGGTCCCTGCTCATCTGCGTGAACGTGCCTTAGGCATGCTGCAATGAGGCATGAGGACTGCAGATGTGGCCAGGGCAATATATTGCAATGTCAGTACTGTGAGACGCCTAAGACAGCGCTACAGGGAGACAGGACAGACAGCTGATCATCCTCGCAGTGGCAGACCATGTGTAACAACACCTGCACAGGATCCGAACATCACTCCTGCGGGACAGGTACAGGATGGCAACAACTGCCTGAGTTACACCAGGAACGCACAATCCCTCCATCAGTGCTCAGACTGTCCACAATAGGCTGAGAGAGGCTAGACTGAGGGCTTGTAGGCCTGTTGTAAGGCAGGTCCTCACCAGACATCACCGGCAACAACGTTGCCTATGGGCACAAACCCACCGTCGCTGGACCAGACAGGACTGGCAAAAAGTGCTCTTCACTAACGAGTAACGGTTTTGTCTCACCAGGGGTTATGGTCAGATTCACGTTTATCGTTGAAGGAATGAGCGTTAGACCGAGGCCTGTACTCTGGAGCGGGATTGATTTGGAGGGGGAGGGTCCGTCATGATCTGGAGCGGTATGTCACAGCATCATCGGACTAAGCTTGTTGTCATTGCAGGCAATCTCAACGCTGTGCATTACAAGGAAGACATCCTCCCTCATGTGGTACCCTTCCTGCAGGCTCATCCTGACATGACCCTCCATCATGACAATGCCACCAGCTATACTGCTTGTTCTGTGCGTGATTTCCTGCAGGACAGGAATGTCAGTGTTCTGCCATGGCCAGCGAAGAGCCCGGATCTCAATCCCATTGAGCACGTCTGGGATCTGTTGGATCGGAGGGTGAGGGCTAGGGCCATTCCCCCAAGAAATGTCCGTGAACTTGCAGGTCCCTTGGTGGAAGAGTGGGGTAACATCTCACAGCAAGAACTGGCAAATCTGGTGCAGTCCATGAGGAGATGCACTGCAGTACTTAATGCAGCTGGTGGGCAATCTGAAGAGCCAATTGGAAGCTGGGGATGATTAGGTGGCCATGATGGTCAGATTGAGAATTTAGCCGGGACACCGGGGTTAACACACTTACGATAAGTGCCATGGGATCTTTAGTGATCACAGAGAGTCAGGACACCCGTTTAACAACCCATCCAAAAAGTGGCACCCTACACAGGGCAATGTCCCCAATCATTGCTATGGGACATTTTTATTTTTTTTGACCAAAGGAAAGAGTGCTTTCTACTGGCCCTCCAACACAACTTATAGCAGCATCTGGTCTCCCATCCAGGGACTGACCAGGAACAACCTTGCTTAGCTTCAGAGGCAAGCCAGCGGTGGGATGCAGGGTGGTATGCTGCTTTCTCTGAACAAGAATGAAAACAATAACATACATTTTTTGTAAGGGGCAGCATTTCAGGTAGTACAATGGGATCTTTTCACACAGACAATTTCATTTTAAAGAAATACAACCAACCATAGAGGACTCATCTTTATATCTGTGCCTTTATAGCATCTGTGACAGTATGGGCAGCACCGTTGAGGATATCTCAATTTTGAAATAGTCAATTTTGGGGGTAAATACAGGCAAATATATTGATAAGTCACCTTGTCCTAGAAAGATTTACACAGTTATCAAAACGTCACGTCAGCATGACCCCTAGGTTTTATGGGTATTATGACTCATACTGTGGTACTCTATACCCATAAAACCTAGCGGTCAAACAGGGAAATGGTTCCAATTGTTTTTCCACCATTCATTTTTCCCATAGGGGACAAGAGAAACACTTAAAATAAGGGCTGTGTTACCCTGGCATGATGTTTTGATAACTGTGTAAAGTACTTAAGTAAAAATACTTTAAAGTGCTACTTAAGTCGTTTTTGGGGGGTATCTGTACTTCACTATTTATATTTTTGACTACTTTTATTTCAGAAAATATTGTACCTTTTACACCATACATTTTCTTTGACACCCAAAAGTACTTGTTACATTTTGAATGCTTAGCAGCACAGGAAAATAGTCAAATTCACACACTTATCAACCGAACATCCCTGGTCATCCCTACTGCCTCTGATCTGGCGGACTCACTGAAAACAAATTATTTGTTTGTAAATGATGTCTGAGATTTGGAGTGTGCCCCTGGTTTTCCGTAAATAAATAAAAAAGAAGAAAATGGTGCCATCTGGTTTGCTTAATATAAGGAATTTGAAATGATTTCTACTTTTACTTTTCATACTTAAGTATATTTGAAACCAAATACTTTTTAGACTTTTAGTCAAGTAGAATTTTACTGGGTGACTTTTACTTTTAAGGTATCTTTACATTTACTCAAATATGACAGTTGGGTACTTTTTCCGCTACTGTGTGTAAATCTCTCTAGGACAAGATGACTTATCAATATATGTGCCTGTATTTACCCCCCAAAAATGAAATGTTAATTAGCTGCTAATGTGGTTATCATAAAGAACTACAAATTCCATGATGATCTGGGCAAGACTGCCGAAACGAAGCAAAGGTAAGAATATGTGTATTAACTATCTAATGTTATCTAAATGTAGTGAATAAATTGGCAACATTTCTTTAAACGGACTGTTAACGGTCTTGTTCAAGTTTTAAATTGACACAATACCCGTAAGCAAAGGTGTCAGCAAGAGATGACGTGCAGGAGCTTGCAGGGATTTGTAATTTTGCACGGTCTACTTTGATGCTAATTAGCATTTTTGAATCTGAGAGTAAATAGAGCCAAATATATTGATAAAATCACCTTATCCGAGAGAGATTTCCATGTGATCGATTCTATTAAAATGTAAAATGTTTCAAGTTTAACTGTAGTTTGTATCCTGTTTAGTGAATGATTACTGTGAGAATTAATGGAGTTTAGGCCATTAATTTAGGGAGGTTGACCTAATCAGAAAAGAGGAAATTGCCTAGGATCAGAGAGCAGGGTCAGGCCCAGGACAATGAAGATGGACGGGTTGTGATTCTGACATCTAGCTAAACCAAGAGAGGACCATGGACATTCCACAGGGATGTATAGCTGGGGAGGTGACACCTACAAGAGGGTGGTGACCAAAAGGAGGGAAGAGTATAAGATGTTTTGTGAACTTTCTAAATGTGTGCACACAGCTGACTGTATCCTTGGTATTAAATACTTGAAACTTCTCTTGAGCTTTTGGTCTTAATTCCTTATTGCAGAGAGGTTGCAATAGCATTTTTCTTTTTAACACATGGTTATCAAAACGTCACACCAGGGTAAGCCTTCACGAAACACAGCCCTTATTTTAAGTGTTTCTAAAATCCCCAAGTAAAAAACATGAATGGTGGAAAAACTATTAGAACCATTTCTGTTTGACTGCTAAGTTTTATGGGTGTTATGGCACCTCCAATGTGGGGCTCTATGGTCTAGGCTAAAATAGCCTCTATCATGCTCTATGGATTCAATCTAATAATACCAGGTGGGTGCAGTAAATCAATTACCTTGGCTAGTCTTTCAACCAGTCTGTAAAGAAGCATGTAAACACTTTTCGATTACTTTAGTAATGTGGAATACATTGAAGGCTTTTGCATATGTAATTTCTGTGTTCAATATTTGCAATTACAATCCTTGCCAAACCTTTCAATGGGAACATTATGCCATAGACATGTCAGATGACCATAGTGATATGCAAAAATTGTTTACTCAGTGGTGTCACAGGCCGGCTCATAGCCTGTGGCAAAAATGAGGGGACATCAACAACAGGTATAGGCCAATTCAAAAGGTTCTTTATTGTAAACAAAACTATTAACTTTAAACAAAGAAAAAGGAATGAGGTGTGGAAATGTAGGGTGTATGTTAAGTGCATGGATGCGTGAATATGTGTGTGTGAACATGACTGTGTGGAAACTACGTAACTACAAAGGAACAAACAAAACAGGATCATACCTGGAGGAGCAGGGAGAGCGAAAGAGAGATGTTAGTGGAGCAGTTTTATACCCTGAGCCCAGGTGGCTCCAATCACGCCAGCTCCAATCACAAATGACCCTCCTCTGCCTGCAGGAGGAACCGCCCCTACACTGCAGAGGAGGAGCCGTGACAGTGGTTTAACATGGAGGAATTTCCTTTATCTGCCACAAATGTGAGATTCCTTCTACTTTTGTCTAATCCATTCAATAACTTTTTGTTGCCACTGGATTTCAAATAATCAAACAGATTGGATAATGTAAAAAACAACTGTTTCCATTTGAAATGTTTTCTGCTGGACATAAATACTTTGGAATGAGATACAGTGCACATCCAAACATTATCTCATTCAGATCACATGCCTCTGATGTAAACGTCATGCACGTGCATATATGCGGTTTCTTCAGATTGCAAGTAAAAAAAAATATTTACCAATCCCAGTCTGCCCCTTTTGTATTGATCAAGTTTACTGCAAAATGTAAATCTTAGGAAGTCTATCTGCCACTATAGTTTCATTTAAAGAAGCACTTAAGGAAGCAATATCCCACATATAAATACAGTAATGTACACATGCTTAAGGGTAAACTAATATGTTTTGAGCAATATTTTCAAAAACTTAACGGAGTAGGCCATTCAAGGAGTTGGTCTAATGGTTCCTTCTGATGAGAAATAGACAAGCTCGTGTACTGTGTGAAGGCGTTGGGCGCACGCCTCTGTCCAGGCGTTACTTATGCCTGCCAGATTTTACAACGCCTGGATAGGTATTTTGCGTATCAGCTAACCATATCATATATTATAGCAATATGTCCATCAGTGACACAGTCGATGACATGGCACGCAACCATTGGTTGATGCATGCAACGTCTGAGCGGGAGAACACGACCAAATCATGTATTGCTTGAGTGGACTTTATGCAAACTGGAAACCACATATCCTGCAAATTTGAAGAAAATGCTACCGAAGTTCTAACAACACAGACTGCAGTACTCGTGCTGCTAAAACACTCGATAAGGCCCTCCCTTCGGCAAATCTTACCACGACTCCATATTGGCTCCTCCCTTCGTATAGGCAGAAACTCAAACAGGAAGTGCCCATGCTAAGGACTATTCAACGCTCAAGATTGTTTTGATCACGCGGACTGTGATATGTTCCGGGTAGCCTCTGACAATAACATAGACAAATACACTGATACAGTGACTGAGTTTATCAGGATGTGTATAGGAAGAAGAATTATAGTAGACGGTTTGTGTTCGAAAGTGATTGATGACCTATTTTATGTGTCACGTGGTTGTGCCCATTTATGTACATCTGGTCCGGATGTTCTCACATTATCGAGTGAGTGCTTATGTAACCTGATATTGCAGCTCTTTTGGGTAAAGCCTGTGTTTGCACTAAAGCTGTCCTGGTGAATGTTGTGTAGTGACCTTGTTGAACTGTGGAATGTGTTTGAACATTTGAAAGAGTTGTGAATTAGTTTTTTTGTAGTGAGCTTATGTCTCTGCTGTTTAGTGATCTTGTATATGAAACAGTAATTTCCGGGGAGGGGGGGTGGGTATGCCTCAGTATAAGTAAAGAGCTGTGAACACTACAAGTGACAAGACACCTCAAGAGAGAAGAACCACAGATAATTCTAAAGAAGAAATAAATAAAACATGTCTCATAGACCAATTGTTGGTGTATTGTGTCCTTCGTATCATGAACACAATGACAAAACCATCGAAGCTATTCTTTGTGAGGCCCCTGATTGTTTTAATGCTGTGGTGGATATGAGTGACGGACATATGGGTTACATTTTCCAACCGGACGATTCAACGGTGAAGATTTTCACAAACGGCTGCCTCAACACCCTTTTTCAACCAAAAACAGGGAGTTTTTCTCCTGCGTTGCGGATGAGAGAATGGCTTAAGTTAAGACTTGCTCTAGTTTAGATCGAACAGGCCCTCAGTGGAACATCCCTGCCCGGGGTACGCATTGGAAGAGGAAGTTTGCGGGCGAGATGATTTGAAGGCCATAAGAATCTCTTCAGTGCCATATAGTCCAATCTCCAAAGTGACCATTTTAGGTTGTGCCGAATTCAATAGTCCAAATGTAACCAAATCCGTTAGTTCATATGTATTTTAAAAAGCCTGCACAGAGGTCAACTATTTTGTGCCCGTCTTTAGCTTTAGGTGGGGAGATTACTTTAAAGTCCTTGAAATCATGAAACAAGTGGAAAATCTTTTCCAACATCGTGAACATTTACGTCGATGGGCCCTTCTGTCTTCATGACATAACATGGGCCTAAAGGCAAGAAGGCTGATCTATCAGGGGAAAGAAAACATACGAAACCTGAAAGGCGCTGGAGATCAAGGGGGGATGAGACAGTGTCGGAACCGGTCACATCTTGATGATGGGGATTTAGAGACGGATCATAGTGTTGGCTTACAATAGATCATTCCCAAAGCCTTTTTCTCTAAGAAAGGAATTAAAGAATAATTACGTATAAACAGTTGAATGTACAGTTGAAGTCGGAAGTTTACATACACCTTAGCCAAATAAATTTAAACTCAGTTTTTCACAATTCCTGACATTTAATCCTAGTAAAAATACCCTGTCTAGGTCAGTTAGGATCACCACTTTATTTTAAGAATGTGAAATGTCAGAATAATAGTAGAGAGAATGATTTATTTCAGCTTTTATTTCTTTCATCACATTCCCAGTGTTATGTCGTGTGTGTAGGTGGCAGGAAAGTCAGGCGCAGGAGAATCAAACTTGGTATAAATGGGGTAGTTTAATAATGTAAAACAAAAACTCCAAAACCAAAGTACATAATAAAATAAACGTGGGTACAAGAACCCGTCGCGCACCAATCCATAATCACGAGCATAACAACAAACAATCTCTGACAAGGACATGAGGGGAAACAGAGGGTTAAATACACAACATGTAATGAATGGGATTGGAACCAGGTGTGTAGGAAGACAAGACAAAACCAATGGAAAATGAAAAATTGATTAATGATGGCTAGAAGACCGGTGACGTCGACCGCCGAGTACAGCCCGAACAACGAGAGGCATCGACTTCGGCAGAAGTCGTGACAGTACCCCCCCCCCAACGCGTGGCTCCAGCTGCACGTCGACACCGGCCTCGGGGACGACCCGGAGGATGAGGCGCAGGGCGATCCGGATTGAGACGGTGGAACTCTCGCAGCAGGGAAGGATCTAACACGTCCTCGACCGGAACCCAGCATCTCTCCTCAGGACCGTACCCCTCCCAGTCCATGAGGTACTGAAGGCCCCTCGCCCGACTTCTCGAATCCAGGATGGATCCAACAGAGTACGCCGGGGCCCCCCTTGATGTCCAGAGGGGGCGGAGGAACCTCCCGCACCTCAGCCTCCTGGAGCGGGCCAGCCACCACCAGCCTGAGGAGAGACACATTTAACGAGGGGTTAATGGGGTAATCGGGGGGAAGCTGTAACCTATAACATACCTCATTCACTCTCCTCAGGACTTTAAACGGCCAGCTTCCGGCAGGGCAGGCGGAGGGGCAGGTTTCGGGTCGAGAGCCAGACCCTGTCCCCAGGTACGAACACCGGCGCCTCACTGCGGTGACGGTCTGAGTCAACTTTCTGGTGCAGTACGGCACGCTGAAGGTGGACGTGGGCGGCGTCCCATGTTTCCTCCGCACGCCGGAACCAGTCGTCCACCACTGGAGCCTCGGTCTGACTGTGATGCCAAGAAGCCAGAACCATCTGATACCCCAATACCCACTGAAAGGGAGAAAGGTTAGTGGAGGAGTGGTGGAGCGAGTTCTGGGCCATCTCTGCCCAGGGCACGAACGCCTCCTACTTCCCTGGCCGGTCCTGGCAATAAGACCTCAGAAACCTACCCACATCCTGGTTAACTCTCTCCACCTGCCCGTTACTCTGGGGATGAAAACCTGAGGTAAGGCTGACAGAGACCCCCAGACGTTCCATGAATGCCTTCCAGACCCTTGACGTGAACTGGGGACCCCGATCAGACACTCTATCGTCAGGCACCCCGTAGTGCTGGAAGACGTGTGTAAACAGGGCAGTTTGTAGGGCCGTAGGGAGACAGGGCAAAGGGAGGAGACGACAGGACTTAGAAAAACGATCCACAACGACCAGGATCATGGTGTTACCCTGTGAAGGTGGAAGATCGGTTAGGAAATCCACCGACAGGTGCGACCATGGCCGTTGTGAAACGGGTAAGGGTTGTAACTTACCTCTGGGCAGGTGTCTAGGAGTCTTGGGTGCACACTTAGCAGGAGGAAACATAAACCCTCACGTCCTTAGCTAAAGTGGGCCGCCAGTACCTCCCACTAACACAGCGCACCGTCTGACCGATCCCAGGATGACCAGAGGAAGGTGACGTGTGGGCCCAATAGATCAGCCGGTCGCGGACAGCAGACGAAACATACAGACGCCCAGCTGGACACTGAGGGGGAACGGGCTCTGCACGTGACGCCCGCTCAATGTCCGCGTCCAGCTCCCACACTCCCGGTGCCACCAAACAAGAGTCTGGGAGTATGGGAGTGGGATCCATGGACCGCTCCTCTGTGTCATACAGCCGGGACAATGCGTCTGCCTTAACGTTCTGGGAGCCTGATCTGTAAGAGAGGGTAAACACAAAACGGGTGAAAAACATGGCCCACCTTGCCTGGTGAGGATTCAGTCTCCTTG
Source organism: Salmo trutta (assembly GCF_901001165.1). Taxonomy (NCBI): domain Eukaryota; kingdom Metazoa; phylum Chordata; class Actinopteri; order Salmoniformes; family Salmonidae; genus Salmo; species Salmo trutta. Next base: position 27,621,039 of record NC_042964.1, on the reverse strand, counting down.
CCGCCCGGATGTACTCCAGATTGCGGTAGTCAGTCCAGATGAGAAAGGGGTGTTTAGCCCCCTCAAGTCAATTTCTCCACGCCTTCAAAGCCTTGACGACAGCCAACAGCTCCCGGTCCCCCACATCATAGTTTCGCTCCGCCGGGTTGAGCTTCTTCGAGAAGAAGGCACAGGGGCGGAGCTTCGGTGGCGTACCTGGGTGCTGAGAGAGCACAGCTCCTATCCCAGCCTCGGACGCGTCCACCTCCACTATGAACGCCAAAGAGGGATCCGGATGGGCCAACACAGGAGCCGAGGTAAACAGAGCCTTCAGGTGCCTAAAAGCCCCGTCCGCCTCAGCTGACCACTGCAAGCGCACCGAGCTCCCTTTCAGCAGTGAGGTAATGGGAGCAGCTACTTGACCAAAACCCCAGATAAAGCTCCGGTAGTAGTTGGCAAACCCTAAGAACCGCTGCACCTCCTTCACTGTGGTGGGAGTCGGCCAATTACGCACGGCTGCAATGCGGTCACTCTCCATCTCCACTCCTGACGTGGATATGCGATGCCCTAGGAAGGAGACTCCTGGGAAGTGCAGCGTCTACCAGGAGATTTATCGCACAATCCCCCCATCAGTGGGGTGGTAATTGAGTTGCCTTCTTTTTACAGAAGGTGAGAGCCAAATCGGCATATTCTGGGGGAATGCGCACGGTGGAGACCAAGTCGGGACTTTCCACCGTTGTAGCACCAACGGAAACCCCTAAACACCTACCTGAGCACTCTCGCGACCACCCCGTGAGAGCCCTCTGTGGCCAAGAAACAGTGGGGTTATGACAAGCTAACCAGGGTAGGCCCAGCACCATGAGATACGCAGGAGAGTCAATAAGGAAACGACTCATCTTTTCTGTGTGACCCCCCCTGCGTCACCATACTCAAAGGAGCGGTGGCCTCCCTGATAAACCCTGACCCTAATGGTCGACTATCTAAGGCGTGAACGGGGAAAGCCACATCCACGGGTACAATGAGGGTCACTAAACTATGAGCTAACGCTTTATCAATGAAATTCCCAGCCGCGCCTGAATCTACTAGTGCCTTATGCTGGGAACGCGGGGAAAATTCAGGAAAAATTACAGACACAAATATATGTGCAACAGAGGGCTCTGGGTGAGAATGGTGCCGACTTACCTGGGGTGACGCCAGAGCGCCCTGCCTGCTGCCTCGATTCCCAGAGGAACCAACCCGGCACCGACCAGCAGTGTGACCTCTGCGGCCACAGATGGTGCACGAGCGGGAACCCTCTCTGGTGTCCCTGCGCACCGTCCCTCCCAGCTCCATGGGTATCGGAGAGGGGGTGCGGGAGGATGGAACCACCAGACCCAGATCTGGACGTCCGCGAGCAGCCAGCAGGTTGTCCTGCCGGATAGACAGATCCACCAGCTGGTCGAAGGTGAGGGTGGTGTCTCTGCAGGCCAGCTCCCGACGGACGTCCTCGCGCAGACTGCAACGCTAATGGTCGATCAGGGCCCTATGGTTCCATCCCGCGCCGGCAGCCAGGGTCCTAAACTCCAGGGCAAACTCCTGGGAGCTCCTCATCTCCTGCCTCAGATGGTAGAGGCGCTCACCCAACGCTCTGCCACTGGGTGGGTGGTCGAAGACTGCCCGGAAACGGCGGGTGAACTCCTCAAAATGGTCCAACGCCGCATCTCCCTCTCCACACACGGCGCTGGCCCACTTCAGGGCTTTCCCGGTGAGGCACGAGACGAGGGCGAAACCCTTCTCACGGTCCAATGGAGCTGGGTGGACCGTGGCCAGATAAAGGTTTAATTGGAGGAGGAAACTCTGTCAGTTGGCAGCACTTCCGTCGTACCCCTGTGGCAAGGAGAGACGGATCCCACTGGGTTCAGATGGAAAAGGGGCGCTCAGGATAGACCCCGGTTGTGAGGCACTGGAAGAACTCCCTGTCTCTCCCAGCAGTCCATATTCTGGACAACACGATCCATGGCGGCGCCCAAATGGTAAAGCTTCTCCATATGCTCCTGGACGCGCTCCTCCACCTCCATGTCCGGGGTACCTTCTCCTGCTGACTTCATATTTAGGGTCAGAGATTCAGTTATGTTGTATGTGTAGGTGGCAGGGAAGTCAGGCGCGGGAGAATCAAACTTGGTATAAATGGAGTAGTTTAATAACGTAAAACAAAAACTCCAAAACCAAAGTACATAATAAAATAAACGTGGGTACAAGAACCCGTCGTGCACCAATCCATAATCACGAGCATAACAACAAACAATCTCTGTCAAGGATATGAGGGGGAAACAAATGGTTAAATACATAACATGTAATGAATGGGATTGGAACCAGGTGTGTAGGAAGACTAGACAAAACCAATGGAAAATGAAAAATGGATCAATGATGGCTAGAAGACTGGTGACGTCGACCGCCGAGCACCGCCCGAACAAGGAGAGGCATCGACTTCGGCTGAAGTCGTGACACCCAGTGGGTCAGAAGTTTACATACACTCAATTACTATTTGGTAGCATTGCCTTTAAATTGTTTAACTTGGGCAAATGTTTTGGGTAGCCTTCCACAAGCTTCCCACAATAAATTGGGTGAATTTTGGCCCATTCCTCCTGACAGAGCTGGTGTAACTGAGTCAGGTTTGTAGGCCTCCGTGCTCACACACGCTTTCTCAGTTCTGCCCACAAATTTTCTATAGGGTTGAGGTCAGTGCTTTGTGATGGCCACTCCAATACCTTGACCTTGTTGTCCTTAAGCCATTTTGCCACAACTTTGGAAGTATGCTTGGGGTCATTGTCCATTTGGAAGACCCATTTACCACCAAGCTTTAACTTCCTGACTGATGTCTTGAGATGTTGCTTCAATATATCCACATAATTGTCCTTCCTCATGAAGCCATCTATTTTGTGCACCAGTCCCAATGTATGTACATGTACAGTTGAAATCGGAAGTTTACATAAACTTAGGTAGGAGTCATTAAAACTCATTTTTCAACAGCTCAGTAAATTTCTTCTTAACAAACTATAGTTTTGGCATCTACTTTGTGCATGACACAAGTCATTTTTCCAACAATTGTTTACAGACAGATTATTTCACTTATAATTCACTGTATCACAATTACAGTGGGTCAGAAGTTTACATACACTAAGTTGACTGTGCCTTTAAACAGCTTGGAATATTCCAGAAAATGATGTCATGTCATTAGAAACTTCTGATAGGCTAATTGACATAATTTGAGTCAATTGGAGGTGTACCTGTGGATATATTTCAAGGCCTACCTTCAAACTCAGTGCCTCTTTGCTTGACAACATGGGAAAATTAAAATAAATCAGCCATGACCTCAGAAAAAAGAATTGTAAACCTCCACAAGTCTGGTTCATCCTTGGGAGCAATTTCCAAAGGCCTGAAGGTACCACGTTCATCTGTACAAACAATAATACGCAAATATAAACACCATGGGGCCACGCAGCCATCATACCACTCAGGAAGGAGAAGCGTTCTGTCTCCTAGAGATTAACGTACTTTGGTGCGAAAAGTGCAAATCAATCCCAGAACAACAGCAAAGGACCTTGTGAAGATGCTGGAGGAAACAGGTACAAAAGTATCTATATCCACAATAAAACGAAACCTATATTGACATAACCTGAAAGGCCGCTCCGCATGGAAGAAGCCACTGCTCCAAAACCGCCATAAAAAAAAGCCAGACTACGGTTTGCAACTGCACATGGGGACAAAGATTGTAGTATTTGAGGAAATGTCCTCTGGTCTAATGAAAGAAAAATAGAAGTGTTTGGCCATAATGACCATTGTTACATTTAGTGGAAAAAGGGGGAGGCTTGCAAGCCGAAGAACACCACAGCACGGGGGTGGCAGCATCATGTTGTGGGTGTGCTTTGCTGTAGGAGAGACTGATGCACTTCACAAAATAGATTGCATCATGAGGAAGAGTTATTGAAGTGACTATGCATAGATGATGTGGACACCAAGGAACTTGAAGCTTTCAACCTGCTCCACTGCAGCCGCGTCGATTAGAATGGGGGCGTGCTCTGTCCTCTTTTTCCTGTAGTCCACAATCATCTCCTTTGTTTTGATCACGTTGAGGGAGAGGTTGTTGTCCTGGCACCACACGGCCAGGTCTCTGACCTCCTCCCTATAGGCTGTCACGTCGTTGTCGGTGATCAGGCCTACCACTGCTGTGTCATTGGCAAACTTAATGATGGCGTTGGAGTCGTGCCTGGCCATGCAATCATGAATGAACAGGGAGTACAGGAGGGGACTGAGCATGCACACCTGAGGGGCCCCTGTGGTGAGGATCAGCGTGGTGGATGTAACCGACATGTAAGAATTGGTTACCCTTGATGTCCAGCAGTCAGTGGTAAGGCAAACTGCTGCAGCTTTTTGGACTCTTTCCCGCACTGAAGCCTGTGTGCTCTCGTACAGTTGTGGAATAAGTGATTTTGAAAGGGTTTTCCTGCTTGGAATTGTGTACATTGGATTTAGACTATTGCTATAATTTCTAAAACCTCTGTCCTCCACGATCGGAAATGGCTGGAAATCGGTGGCAATCATTTTAGCCAATGCAATATCAATTTGGCCTTGTTTTGCTATAGACATAGACTTTGGCATATACTGGTCCATAGAAGGCTGCGTTGCTGTGAGTCGCGGAGTAGGCCTACTTGACTGAGTGGATACATCTCCACGTGTGGAGGTGCTGGCTCCACCACTATCCACAGCAGGCCCGCTAGTTTCTCGAAGCTCCACTACAGCTAGCTTCACAGTTGGGTGCACAGTTTGCATATACCGGTGTAGGTTGTGCGTAGAACCGGCTTTATATGAGATTTTGTTTTGGCAAATTCGACACTGTGCTCTAACATACTCTAACTTTTTACCTCAACACCGAGATTTTAACACCTGCATATTTGCTGTGCATGGACAGAGCCATGCTCCGTTTGTTTCTATGCTCCACCACTATCCACAGCAGGCCCGCTAGTTTCTCGAAGCTCCACTACAGCTAGCTTCACAGTTGGGTGCACAGTTTGCATATGCCGGTGTAGGTTGTGTGTAGAACCGGCATATGAGATTTTGTTTTGGCAAATTCGACACTGTGCTCTAACATACTCTAACTTTTTACCTCAACACCGAGATTTTAACACCTGCATATTTGCTGTACATGGACAGAGCCATGCTCCGTTTGTTTCTATTGCAGAGGCTGTGGTACAGCTAAGCCTAATCAGACTTGCCTGTGCTAATGGAGCTCCAGGCAAAGTAAAATGATACAAATGACTTTTTTGATGCACACCCCTCAAATGATACAAATGTAACAACAGCCTGAGCCACAGAACTTGAAACAACAATACAGATGTAACCATGTGTGCCATACAATGTATTATCTGAGTGGCACTGGTGCTCCCAAATCAAAATTCCATGTACATTCCACAGGTCACGTTTATAAGTGTGTTCCAAAAAATTATCAAGATTAGGAAATGTTTCACGGCACACCTGAGAGTTCCAGTAGAGTAAAGTATAATGTACTGAATTGTACTGTACTCTGCTATACTATACGTACTTAACTGTAGTCTACTGTACTGTATTCTACTGTACTGTACTCCACTCTATTGAACTAAACACTGCTGTACTGTGCTGTACTGTCCAACTTGTGAAATGTAGATGTCTATGATCGGTTCAGATTTGGTCCGGTCCAGACCAACCAAACGTGAGCATTTTGATCATATAGAGATCTACAGTCAGTGCATTCAATTAAGGTATATAAACAACCACATATCACAGTCATAGCAAGACAAAAACGTTTCTGTAACCTTTACTGAGAATGTTGCAGTTGAAGTGTTCCGTTTTTTTTTTTTTGACAGATGAGAGCAATAATACATATTCCACACAGCAATCTTCAGTTGGCTCCATTTTCTCTTTTAAATTGTAATTCAATATCCAGAAAATACGTATTTTCACATTTAATTTAGAACAGAAAATTAACCTGATTTCAATGTCCGGAAAACGTTATTTGGCTCAATGGGTAGCAGTTGATCAAATATTGTATTTGCTCTAGCATGATGTATCTAGTAATATGCATTATTGAAATAAGCATTACAATGTTTCATCAACTGACTTTTGGCCTGTAAGGTGATGTGAGTAGAACGAACGCTTCATAGGCTAGAAGTATGACATGTTGCCTACAGTCAATGCTAGACTATAATTGCAATTAGCCTACAAAAATCATACCGGTATTCATTGAAGTTTATAAACAAGCAAGCTAAATGCACGCTAAACCTATGCGGCTACACTCGAACGTCTGCTGTGGAGATAACCGCTCTTTAACCAAACTATCAACAGAGTACTGGGTATAATAAATAATTAAATTGCGCGAAGGGAGCTGCAGCTGAATTGCTGATGTAAGGGGTTCAGTGCAGCATTTCATGTCGCAGGGTGGAAGGAAGCCTTGTAATCTGCCCGGCGTTTATTGCTATCTCACACATGCAAGTCCGACAAAAAATATGCTGTCAATAGTTAAAAACTGCGTGTTATTTTCATTTGTGTGCTTGTACATAGCTACGCCGATTTCTTTAAAAAGGGTTTCCAGATGTCCTTCAGCATGCAGCTGTTCCAAGGAGTCCATCATTTGTTTTGGATCTTCCTATGTCCCAAGGATCATCCCGAACGACATTAATTCACTGTAAGTAACTTCAGTCATACCTGATTTAGTCTAGGCTACAAATAATGATGTCTTTGCCGCTAATGCAAGTTATGACATATGAACGAACGAGTTATAGTAGGCCTACATATCTCATATTGTATAGGATAAGAGATGTTTGTGGTGACACTCGCACAAGCTTGTTATAATATATATATATATGCAATGGCATAGGGTAGACCGGGGCTAACACTTTTGCTTATTTCTGAAAAAACGGAGTTAGATTAATAATATTTTTATACAAACATAGGCTACATGTCTCAGCTACCATTGCCCGCTGTCACTACGTTTCTAGGACATACCAGTCATATACAATTTAAACCGAAAGTGGTGGAGGTGAAATGTTACATTTAACCCCACAGACTGGGTTAAATGTAACACTGTCTTCAACTATAAAAATGAGGGGTTATAGAAAAATGTTACGATTTGAAACTGATATTAAGATAAAAATACACAAAATGGACAAAAAATGTTTTATTACAGTTTAAGAATGCCATATTGACCAAAAACGGTGTAGCCAGAATTTATTAGCATTCAAATGTATGAATTAGACTTAATATATATTTTTTATTATCTTATTTCTAGTTGATGTAAAGAGGTGACATTTTATACAATTATGTAAATATGTCTAAATACCGTAATAAAATCTGATATAATTTTTGGTAACCTGCGTTTACAACTAGCCCTCATTTACTAATCTGAGTCTAATCTGAGTTTTGTGAGGAAATACAACAATAATGAATGTAATCAACAATACCAATCATAATACCTCTTCATACTGATCAAAATTAGGCCATGGCTACGGATATGGTGTTTTTGCGTCCGGAAAGCTCTTTTTTAAATCTGAGGATCCGAATCACGTTCTGCGCATGTGTTATTTTACGTTTTTTCTCATTTAGCTACTGCTCATACTCCCCCTCCCTTCACGTTTCGCTCTTCTGAACCATTATGTAGCCTTTGTCTTTGCCTCTTATTTTTCTGAATATCTGAAATTAAAAACCCTGCAGCGATTTGAACGAACATTCCAAAACAGATATACTATGAACCTTCTCTGTCTGTCTGTTGTAACGGATATTGCAGTTGCACAAGCAGGACGCAGTCCGTACACTTTGGACACATTCTGTATGATTATGTAGGCTAATCTTTATAGTTGCTGCCATATCATGGTTCCTGAAAAAGTGTGTATAAGGACCGGTAAAAAATAATCTGACATTGGGCGAGTTCGTTTTGCATCGCCCGGTGTCATAGTTATGCCATATATACTGATATCGTGTCGATAATAAATAGCTGAATCCATGTCAGCAGCTAAGAAAAACATGGAACCGCTAGACGGCCTGTTTGTGTCGTATTTACAGTATGCTTTCAATACTGACAACACATTTTGTACAAACGTCGATATTGTATTTTGTGTAAAACATTTAAATAGCTGCATGTAGCCTACTCTCCTCCTGAAAAAAATAACACGAAATCGCGTTTATGCCTACTGAGGAATGGAATGCAATAGTTTGAACAGTTTTGTGTACAACATGAAATGTGTAAACTACCCCAGTGACGAGACAAAGGCGATCAAGGAGGGGTGAGTGGCGTCAGGGCACTCAGCACAGCAGCTAAGTAATCACCGGAGCGGGCACAAAAAATATCCTGCACGTGCACAGCAATATCCGCATTTTGCGGCAAATTGGGATACAGAAACTCTGTATCCGTAACCACTCCCGAGGGTTCCCGAGTGGCGCAGCGGTCTAAGGCACTACATATCAGCGCTAGTAGGGGTCACTACACACCCTGCTTCGATTCTGGGCTGTATCACAATCGGCCGTGATTGGGAGTCACATAGGGCAGCGCACAATTGGCTCAGTGTTGGCCTTCATTGTAAATAACAATTTGTTCTTAGTTAACTGACCTGCCTATTTAAGCCATCACAAAGGCGGCTTCCACCCAGTTACGTAACCCTGAACCTTAGAGGCCGCTGCCCCATATACATAGACTTGAAATCACTGGCCACTTTAATAATGGAACACTAGTCACTTTAATAATGGTTACATATTTTTGCTTTAGTCATCTCATATGTATATACTGTATTCTATTCTACTGTATTTTAGTCTATGCCACTCTGACAATGCTCATCCTAATATTTATATATTCCTTAATTCCATTCTTTTACTTTTAGGTTGTGTGTCTTGTCTGTATTGTTGTGAAGCAAGTGGGCACAGCAGACTGGGTTAGGGAGAGATTGAATATGTCCGTAAACACTCCAGCCAGCTGGTCTGCGCATGCTCTGAGGACGCGGCTAGGGATGCCGTCAGGGCCGGCAGCCATGCGAGTGTTAACACGCTTAAATGTCTTTCTCACCTCAGCCACGGAGAAGGAGAGCCCAAAGTCCTTGGTAGCGGGCCACGTCAGTGGTAATGTGTTGTAAAGCTGGCGAAGAAGGTGTTTAGCTTGTCCGGGAGCAAGACGTTGGTGTCTGTGACATGGCTGGTTATCCCTTTGTAGTCTATGATTGTCTGAAGACCCTGCCACATACGTCTCGTGTCTCAAACCGTTGAATTGCAACTCCACTTTGTCCCTATACTGACGTTTTGCCTGTTTGATTGCCTTGTGGAGGGATTAACTACACTGTTGGTATTCAGTCATATTCCCAGTCACCTTGCCATGGTTAAATACAGTGGTTCACACTTTCAGTTTTGTGTGAATGCTGACATCTATCCACTGTTTCTGGTTAGGGTTGCTTAATAGTCACAGTGGGTACAACATCTTCTATACACTTCCTGATAAACTCAGTCACAGTATCCGTGTATTCGTCAATGTTATCCTCAGAGGATACCCTGAGCATGTCCCAGTCCGCATGATCAAAACAATCTTGACGGGTGGATTCCGATTGGTCGGACCAGCGTTGAATAGTCCTTTGCACGGGTGCTTCCTGTTTGAGTTTCTGCCTATAGACAGGGAGGAGCAAAATTGAGTCGTGATCAGATTTGCAGAAGGGGGGGAGGGCATTGTAGGCATCCCAGAAGTTGGAGTAGCCGTGGTCGAGTGCTACAGTCAATGTGTTGATAGAACTTCGGTAGCTTTTTCCTCAAATTTGCGGCCTCGGGATATGTGGTTTCCAGATTGCGTAAAGTCTGTCCAACTCATCCCAAACCATCTCAATTGGGTTGAGGTCGGGTGATTGTGGAGGCCAGGTCATCTGATGCAGCACTCCATCACTCTCCTTCTTGGTCAAATAGCCCTTACACAGCCTGGAGGTGTGTTGGGTCATTGTCCTGTTGAAAAACAAATGATAGTCCCACTAATGCCAAGAGTGTGCAAAGGTGTCATCAAGGCAAAGGGTGGCTACTTTGAAGAATCTAACATATACAATATATTTCGACTTGTTTAACACTTTTTTGGTTACTACATGGTTCCATGTGTGTTATTTTATAGTTTGATGTCTTCACTATTATTCTACAATGTAGAAAATAGTAAAAATAAAGAAAAACCCTTGAATGAGTAGGTGTGTCCAAACTTTTGACTGGTACTGTATTTATTCAACAGTTTTCAAAATACAAGTACCCCACAATTAGATCTTTAGTAGCTTCTGATAGACTAATTGACATCATTTGAGTCAATTGGAGGTGTACCTATGGATGTATTTCAAGGCCTACCTTCAAACTCAGTGCCTCTTTGTTTGACATCATGGGTAAATCAAAAGAAATAAGCCAAGACCTGAGAAAAATAATTGTAGACCTCCACAAATCTGGTTCATCCTTGGGAGCAATTTCCAAACACCTGAAGGTACCACGTCCATCTGTACAAACAATAGTATGCAAGTATAAACACCATGGGACCACACAGCCGTCATACCGCTCAGGAAGGAGACGCGCTCTGTCTCCTAGAGATGAACATACTATGATGCGAAAAGTGCAAATCAATCCCAGAACAACAGCAAAGCACCTCGTGAAGATGCTAGAGGAAACAGGTACAAAAGCATCTATATCCACAGTAAAACGAGTCCTATATCGACATAACCTGAAAGGAAGCTCAGCAAGGAAGAAGCCACTGCTCCAAAACCGCCATGAAAAAGACAGACTACGGTTTGCAGCTGCACATGGGGACAAAGATTGTACTTTTTGGAGAAATGTCCTCTGGTCTGATGAAACAAAAATAGAACTGTTTGGCCATAATGACCATTGTTATGTTTGGAGGAAAAAGGGGGAGGCTTGCAAGCCGAAGACACCATCCCAACCGTGAAGCACGGGGGTGGCAGCATCATGTTGTGGGAGGGACTCCTGCAGGAGGGACTGGTGCACTTCACAAAATAGATGGCTTCATGAGGGAGGAAAATTATGTGGATATATTGAAGCAACATCTCAAGACATCAGTCAGGAAGTTAAAGATTGGTCGCAAATGGGTTTTTCAAATTGACAATGACCACCAAGCATACTTCCAAAGTTGTGACAAAATGGCTTAAGGACAACAAAGTCAAGGTATTGGAGTGGCCATCACAAAGCCCTGACCTCAATCCTATAGAAAATGTGTGGGCAGAACATAAAAAGCGTGTGCGAGCAAGGTGGCCTACAAACTTGACTCAGTTACACCAGCTCTGCCAGGCGGAATGGGCCAAAATTCACCCAATTTATTGTGGGAAGCTTGTGGAAGGCTACTCGAAATGTTTGACCCAAGTTAAACAATTTAAGGGCAATGCTACCAAATACTAATTGAGTGCATGTAAACTTCTGACCCACTGGGAATGTGATGAAAGAAATAAAAGCTGAAATAAATCATTTTCTCTACTATTATTCTGACGTTTCACATTCTTAAAATAAAGTGGTGATCCTAACTGACCTAAAACAGGGAATTTTTACTAGGATTAAATGTCAGGAATTGCGAAAAACTGAGTTTAAATGTATTTGGATAAGGTGTATGTAAACTTCCAACTTCAATTGTATGAACATAGTGTACAGTTTGCCACTACTCTCCTGCACTGTAAAAAAAAAAGTCTGCCCCCTGATAATTGCACTGCTACAACTTCTCTGCCTCCTCAGTTTCTTTGAAACTGTACCTTTTTTCTCTCTCTATATATATATACATACACTGCTCAAAAAAATAAAGGGAACACTTAAACAACACAATGTAACTCCAAGTCAATCACACTTCTGTGAAATCAAACTGTCCACTTAGGAAGCAACACTGATTGACAATAAATTTCACATGCTGTTGTGCAAATGGAATAGACAACAGGTGGAAATTATAGGCAATTAGCAAGACACCCCCAATAAAGGAGTGGTTCTGCAGGTGGGGACCACAGACCACTTCTCAGTTCCTATGCTTCCTGGCTGATGTTTTGGTCACTTTTGAATGCTGGCGGTGCTTTCACTCTAGTGGTAGCATGAGACGGAGTCTACAACCCACACAAGTGGCTCAGGTAGTGCAGCTTATCCAGGATGGCACATCAATGCGAGCTGTGGCATGAAGGTTTGCTGTGTCTGTCAGCGTAGTGTCCAGAGCATGGAGGCGCTACCAGGAGACAGGCCAATACATCAGGAGACGTGGAGGAGGCCGTAGGAGGGCAACAACCCAGCAGCAGGACCGCTACCTCCGCCTTTGTGCAAGGAGGAGCAGGAGAAGCACTGCCAGAGCCCTGCAAAATGACCTCCAGCAGGCCACAAATGTGCATGTGTCTGCTCAAACGGTCAGAAACAGACTCCATGAGGGTGGTATGAGGGCCCAACATCCACAGGTGGGGGTTGTGCTTACAGCCCAACACCGTGCAGGACGTTTGGCATTTACCAGAGAACACCAAGATTGGCAAATTCGCCACTGGCGCCCTGTGCTCTTCACAGATGAAAGCAGGTTCACACTGAGCATGTGACAGACGTGACAGAGTCTGGAGATGCCGTGGAGAACGTTCTGCTGCATGCAACATCCTCCAGCATGACTGGTTTGGCGGTGGGTCAGTCATGGTGTGGGGTGGCATTTCTTTGGGGGGCCGCACAGCCCTCCATGTGCTCGCCAGAGGTAGCCTGACTGCCATTAGGTACCGAGATGAGATCCTCAGACCCCTTGTGAGACCATATGCTGGTGCGATTGGCCCTGGGTTCCTCCTAATGCGAGACAATGCTAGACCTCATGTGGCTGGAGTGTGTCAGCAGTTCCTGCAAGAGGAAGGCATTGATGCTATGGACTGGCCCGCCCGTTCCCCAGACCTGAATCCAATTGAGCACATCTGGGACATCATCTCTCGCTCCATCCACCAACGCCACGTTGCACCACAGACTGTCCAGGAGTTGGCGGATGCTTTAGTCCAGGTCTGGGAGGAGATCCCTCAGGAGACCATCCGCCACCTCATCAGGAGCATGCCCAGGCGTTGTAGGGAGGTCATACAGGCACGTGGAGGCCACACACACTACTGAGCCTTATTTTGACTTGTTTTAAGGACATTACATCAAAGTTGGATCAGCCTGTAGTGTGGTTTTCCACTTTAATTTTGAGCGTGACTCCAAATCCAGACCTCCATGGGTTGATAAATTGGATTTCCATTGATTATTTTTGTGTGATTTTGTTGTCAGCACATTCAACTATGTAAAGAAAAAAGTATTTAATAAGATTTTTTCTTTCATTCAGATCTAGGATGTGTTGTTTAAGTGTTCCCTTTATTTTTTTGAGCAGTATATTTGTTTTACCTTTATTTAAGTTAAGAAGAAATTCTTACTTACAATGACGGCCTAACCCCTTGGGCGACACTGTGCCAATTGTGCGCCGCCCAATTAGACTACTTGATCGCGGCCGGTTGTGATACAGCCCGGGATCGAACCCGGTTCGGTAGTGATGCCTCTAGCACTGCAATGCAGTGCTTTAGACCGCTGTGCCACTCGGTTACCTAAACGTAATCTTTTCTACTTTTAATTTGCTCTGTGCTTACTCCATAATCTTACTATCTTTCAGGAGCATTGTCAACGGGTCCTTCTCCGAGATCAAGGAGACCATGTTTGCTCACATGCCATCTCTCCAACTCCTGTGAGTCAATGACACTTGTACTATACATGAATATACAAACGAGACATGACTATCGGTATGTGTGTCCATGGGAATGGGTAGGGGTTTTACCAGTTGGGCAATTAAGTTGAACTCAACAACAGATGGTCATAAAAAGTCAATTTTATAAGTGAAAACTCAGAATGTAAACAGTGTCGTTCTTAAAAAAATGTGATGTTTGACCTACAACAACAACAACACATGACAGTAAGTCACTATGGATAAAAGCGTCTGCTAAATGGCATATATTATTATATATTATTAATATATTTAAGTTTGTGACTGTAGTTACATTTATTCACATCATAGTTAAGCCCCTGCTAGTGTTGCTGCAGGTAGAAAAGCCTAGGAAATGTTCTGTACTTGACACAAGCTTTCTCCAATTAATCAATCAATGTCTGGTTGTGTGTGTGTGTGTGTTTTGCGGGGTCAGGAGAATCTTTGTTGCTTTGACATTTCTGAAGATAACTATTTATTTCATGTGATTAGTGATTAATTTACGTTTGTCCCTCATTTTAAGCTCCACCCTGTAACGTGAACTGAACTCTTGTTTTAATATAGTAAAACTATACCTTATTTTTATCAAAAGAAAAATTTTAACATCTAGTAGTCAAATCATAGTGTAAAAGCAGGTGATACTCTTATTGGCCATTTTATGGTGTTTTGTGGTAGAAAACTGAGCACGTTGAGCATAACACACCAACCCTGTTACCCATAGATAGATGGGCTGCACATGTTTTAACAAGTTCAAATGTTTTGTTAAGTTTACATTTAATTGCACACAACATGCTTCCATTCACCCTGTCACAAGGGGAGTTATAGCTGATTTTAAGATGAAATTGTCAACCCTGTTACTTTAATTGGCATTTTTCTTAACTTGATCTCTTGAGATGGTAAAACATGATTTTTATTAAGTTGAACATGTGCTCTTATGACAGAATATAAACATTTGTTAAAAAAAAAGTTAAAATAACTATAAAATAGTTATTTTTGACAGAATTACACTACCCAAAAAGGACTCTATTTATGGAACGACGCATATCTATTTAGCCAAAGCCAAGACATGAATGTTGATCTTACCATATTCTACCTTACACATGACTTGATATTCACATAGTTTTTGTGTGTTTTTTAATTACCTTAATGTTTGACTTGTCTATTTGAGCATGTAGAGAATGTAGGCTTAGTGGAGTGCTCAGTACTGAATTTGATGATGAGCATACCGAGCAAACGGGATGTCCTGAGCACAATCGGCGACATTCCCATTAGGACCCTTAAGAGTTTTGAATGTTGTGGGATGGTCCAAAGGGAAAGTTCTCTGGGGGACCTTTGTCTAGTCCCCTGTAAGTTCCTAGGATGTCACTGAGGACAATATCAGGACCTTTTTAGGACATTCTCAGGGTGTTCGTTTTACTAGTCCTTAGACATTGCGTGATGGTCCCAAGGGAACGTTCTCTAGGACTTTTCTTGGGACATTGTGTCATTGTTCCCTGGAGGTTTGTCTAGTTCCTGGTTTGTCCCGGGGATGTCCCCGAGGACATTTTTAGAACATTCTTGGGAAGTTCTGTTATTTTGTTTAATTCCCGGTTTGTTCCAGGGACATCCCTGAGGACGTTTTTTTAAGACGTTCTTGGTACGTTGTGTCATGGTCCCCTGAAGCTCCCCTGATTGTCCTAGGTGTCCCAAACCATGATACACTATATATACAGAAGTATGTGGACACACCTTGAAATTAGTGGATTCGGCTATTTCAGCCACACCTGTTGCTGACAGGTGTATAAAATCGAGCACATAGTAGAATTGCCCATACTGAAGAGCTCAGTGACTTTCAACTTGGCACCATCATAAGATGCAACCTTTCCAACAGTTCATCAAATTTCTGCCCTGCTAGAGCTGCCCCAGCCAACTGTAAGTGTTGTTATTGTGAAGTGGAAAGGTCTAGGTGCAACAACGACTCAGCTGCAAAGTGGCAGGCCACACAAGAACACATAATGGGACTGCCAAATCTGTCCTTGGTTGCAACACACTCTACAGAGTTCCCAACTGCCCCTGGAAGAACTGGTCGACGGGAGCTTCAGCCGAGCAGCCGCACGCAAGCCTTAGATCACAATGCATAATGTCAAGCGTCGGCTGGAGTGGGGTAAAGCTTGCCGCCATTGGACTCTGGAGCAGTGGAAATGTGTTCTTTGGAGTGATGAATCACACTTCACCATCTGGAAGTCTGACGGACAAATCTGGGTTTGGTGGATGCCAGGAGAACGCTACCTGCCCAAATGCATAGTGTCAACTGTAAAGTTTGGTGGAGGAGGAATAATGGTCTGGGGATGTTTTTCATGGTTCAGGCTAGGCCCCTTAGTTCCAGTGAAGGGAAATCTTAACGCTACAGCATACAATGACATTCTAGACGATTCTGTACTTCCAACTTTGTGGCAAAAGTTTCAGGAAGGCCCTTTCCTGTTTCAGCATGACAATGCCCCCATGCACAAAACGAGGTCCATACAGAAGTGGTTTGTCGAGATCGGTGTGGAAGAACTTGACTGGCCTTCACAAAGCCCTGAACTCAACTCCATCGAACACCTTTGGGATGAATTGGGACGCCGACTGCGAGCCAGGTCTTATCACCCAAAATCAGTGCCTGACCTCACTAATGGTCTTGTGGCTGAATGGAAGCAAGTCCCTGCAGCAATGTTCCAACATCTAGTGGAAAGCCTTCCCAGAAGAGTGGAGGCTGTTACAGCAGCAAAGGGGAGACCAACTCCATATTAACACCCATGATTTTGGTATGAGGTGTTCGACAAGCAGTTGTCCACATACTTTTAGTCATGTAGTGTAAATAAAGTAATGAAAAATGTATCAGGGTTCTAAAGTAAGTGGTATACTATTAAGCTAAAATAGTGTAAATTCTTTAAACAATGACAATGTTATTGCATTTGACATGATCACTTAGTAGTACTGACTTTCCAATATGACCCCACCTGTGATGAATTCACAACCTCTGGATTTGGAGTATGCTTTTTCTTCCTGCTGTGCCACAGTTTGTAGAATTTCAGAAGTCCCCTACACATGTATCACCTATAGTGCCATCTGCACTGCTATTTTAATTATCAGTTAATCTGACTATTCTTTCATTGATTTCATTTATTTGAGGTTGGTGTTTTAGTATAGTTGTCTAATGTTGGTGGGGCATATTATTCTGTTTTAATGTTACTCCTGAATCACTATGATATATATAATGGGTTTTGTTGAGTGTTATTTATGATTTTTTTACCCCCTTTTTCTCCCCAATTGCCATCTTCTCTCATTGCTGAAACTCCCCAATGGGCTCGTGAGAGGCGAAGGTCAAGTCATGAATCCTCCAAAACATGACCCGCCAAACCTTCTTAACACCTGCTCGCTTAACCCAGAAGCCATCTGCAAAAATGTGTCGATGGAAACACTCTTCAACTGACTACCGAAGTCAGCCTGCTAGGCGCTCGGCCCGTCACAAGGAGTCGCTAGAGCGAGATGAGCCACACAGGAGGCTGTTGAGTGTATTTGTAACTGAGCTGAGATTTAATTTGAAGTGAAAAGTGTAGGAATAGGCCTACAGGCAATGTTCCCTCAACATTTTTTGGGCACTGAGAAAATGCCAGGTCTGCTGAGCACAAACTTGAACATTGTGGAAATTCTGTGCAACTTCCAGCACGCGTTTACTGTGAGCACTGTACCCGCTTTAAGTTACAGTTTCAACAGAGGCCAAGTAGGCCTGCCAGAGTGGCCTACCATCAAAAACAATGGAGAAAAATGCATTACATTTTAACATGAAAATAGCTGTTAGATCATTCAACCTTCAGTAGCAGCAAATGTGTGGTGTTCAATGTAAGTCTACATTCCATGAAACTTTAGAAAAAAAAACATGCAGGGCTTGACATTAACCTGTTTATCTACTCGTCTTTCAGACAAAAAGATGACTGAAAATGTTGTGTTTGATGCAAGAAACCACTTTACAAAATACAGTTCATTATTATTCCCATACCATTATTACAGGGAATCAGACAAATTATGATACACTCTGCCTACTGGCTACTTAGATTATTCAAGGCTGTCTCACAATACAACATTGCCTCTTTAAGACATAAAGAAAAGCTCTTTACCTTACTCGCTTTTCAAAGATATCTAGAAATGCACACATTTTGTGCTCTTGTAGGAAGCAACCACTACCCATTGTTGACTAGAAATTAGCTATAACTGTGCTAATGAATCACTAACTAGCAAAGAATATGAACAAATGTGCCCAAGTGACAACATGCTTTGATCTCAAAACAAGCGCATCTACAAGTGACCGTTCATACTGTAAACACAGTCCTGTTCAAAGTGAATGGCACAGATCCATATATGGCAATGGCTATTTGCATATACAGTGCATTCGGAAAGTATTCAGACCGCTTCACCTTTTCCACATTTTGTTACGTTACTGCCTTATTCTAAAATAGATTAAAACACTTTTTTTCTTCATCAATCTACACACAGTACACTATAATGACAAAGCAAAAACAGATTTTTTGAAGTTTATAACATATATTTTTTAAATAACACATTTACATAAGTATTCAGAACCTTTACTCAGTACTTTGCCGAAGTACCTTTGGCAGCAATTACAGCTTTGAGTCTTCTTGGGTATGACGATACACTTGGCACACCTGTATTTGGGGAATTTTTCCCACTCTTCTCTGCAGATCCTCTCAAGCTCAGCAGAGGGAGCACCCCCCTATCCACATCGACGGGACAGTATTGGAGAAGGTGGAAGTTTTAACTTCCTCTGCATTCACATCACGGACAAACTGGAATGGTCCACCCACACAGACAGCGTGGTGAAGAAGGCGCAACAGCGCCTCTTCAACCCCAGGAGGCTGAAGAAATTCGGCTTGTCACCAAAATCACTCACAAACTTTTACAGATGCACAATCGAGAGCATCCTGTCGAGCTGTATCACCACCTGGTACGGCAACTGCTCCGCACACAACCGTAAGGCTCTCCAGAGGGTAGTGAGGTCTGCACAACGCATCACCGGGGGCAAACTACCTGCTCTCCAGGACACCTACATCACCCAATGTCACAGGAAGGCCAAAAAGATCATCAAGGACAACAACCACCCAAGCCACTGCCATCCAGAAGGCGAGGTCAGTACAGGTGCATCAAAGCTGGGACCGAGAGACTGAAAAACAGCTTCTATCTCAAGGCCATCAGACTGTTAAACAGTCATCACTAACATTGAGTGGCTGCTGCCAACATACTGACTCAATCTCTAGCCACTTTAATAATAAAAAATTGGATGTAATAAATGTATCACTAGTCACTTTAAACTATGCCACTTTATATAATGCTTACATACCCTACACTACTCATCTCATATGTATATACTGTACTCTATACCATCTACTGCATCTTGCCTATGCCGTTCGACCATCAATCATCCATATATATTTTTATGTACATATTCTTATTCATTCCTTTACACTTGTGTGTATAAGGTAGTTGTTGTGAAATTGTTAGATTACTTGTTAGATATTACTGCATGGTCGGAACTAGAAGCACAAGCATTTTGCTGCACTCGCATTAGCATCTGCTAACCATGTGTATGTGACAAATAACATTTGATTTGATTTGAAGTAGGATGGAGTTGCGTAGCTGCACAGCTATTTTCAGGTCTCTCCAGAGATTTTTGATCAGGTTTAAGTCCGGGCTCTGGCTGGGCCACTCAAGGACCTTCAGAGACTTGTTCCGAAGCCAAAACCTGCGTTGTCTTGGCTGTGTGCTTAGGACCGTTGTCCTGTTGGATGGTGAACCTTCGCCCCAATCTGAGGTCCTGAGAGCTCTGGAGCAGGTTTTCATCAAGGATCTCTCTGTACTTTGCTCAGTTTATCTTTCCCTCGATCCTGACTACTGTCCCAGTCCCTGCCATTGAAAAACATCCCCACAGCATGATGCTGCCACCATCATGCTTCACCATAGAGATGGTATTGGCCAGGTGATGAATGATGCCTGGTTTCCTCCAGACGTGACGCTTAGCATTCAGGCCAAAGAGATCAATCTTGGTTTCATTAGAACAGAGAATCTTGTTTCTCATGGTCTGAGAGTCCTAAAGGTGCCTTTTGGCAAACTCTAAAAGGGCTTTAATGTGACCTTTACTGGGGAGTGGCTTCCATCTGGCCACTCTACCATAAGGGCCAATTTGGTGGAGTGCTGCAGAGATTGTTGTCCTTCTGGAAGATTCTCCCATCTCTACAGAGGAACTCTGTAAGAGTGACCATCAGATTCTTCGTTTTCTCCCTGACCAAAGCCCTTCTCCACCGATTGCTCATTTTGGCCGGGTCGGCCAGCTCTAGGAGGTGTCTTGGTGGTTCCAAACTTCTTCCATTTAATAATGATGGAGGCCACTGTGTTCTTGGGTACCTTCAATGCTGCAGAAATGTTTTGTTACCCTTCCCCAGATATGTGCCTTGACACAATCCTGTCTCAGAACTCTACGGACAATTCCTTCAACCTCATGGCTTGGTTTTTGCTCTAACATGCACTGTCAACTGTGGGACCTTATATAGGCAGGTGTGTGCCTTTCCAAATCATGTCCAATCAATTGAATTTACCACAGGTGGACTCCAATAAAGTTGTAGAAACATCAAGTATTATCAATGGAAACAGGACACCTGAGCTCAATTTCAAGTCTCATAGCAAATGGTCTGAAAACTTACAGTTGAAGTCGGAAGTTTACATACACCCTAGCCAAATACGAACCACCAAACAGGCAAAGCGTCAATACAGGACTATGATCGAGTCGTACTACACCAGCTCTGACACTCGTCGGATGTGGCAGGGCTTGCAAACCATTACAGACTACAAAGGGAAGCACAGCCGAGAGCTACCCAGTGACACGAGCCTACCAGACGAACTAAACTACTTCTATGCTCGCTTCGAGGCTAATAACACTGTACCGGAGGACTGTGTGATCACGCTCTCCTCAGCTGATGTGAGTAAGACCTTTAGACAGGTCAACATTCACAAGGCCGTAGGGCCAGACGGATTACCAGGACGTG
The DNA here is from genome assembly GCF_901001165.1 of Salmo trutta. Taxonomy (NCBI): domain Eukaryota; kingdom Metazoa; phylum Chordata; class Actinopteri; order Salmoniformes; family Salmonidae; genus Salmo; species Salmo trutta. The sequence continues at coordinate 27,600,261 of NC_042964.1, read as the reverse complement.
TACTGCGAGCACGCGCTAACCAAGTAGCAAGTGTCTTCACTGAAATGTTCAACCTCTCCCTGTCTGAGTCTGTAATACCCACATGTTTTAAGCAGACCACCATAGTGCCTGTGCCCAAGAACACTAAGGTAACCTGCCTAAATGACTACTGACCTGTAGCACTCACGTCTGTAGCCATGAAGTGCTTTGAAAGGCTGGTCATGGCTCACATGAACACCATCATCCAAAAAACCCTAGACCCACCCCAATTTGCATACCGCCCCAACAGATCCACAGATGATGCAATCTCTATTGCACTCCACACTGCCCTTTCCCACCTGGACAAAAGAAACACTTATGTGAGAATGCTATTCATTGACTACAGCTCAGGGTTCAACACTATAGTGCCCTCAAAGCTCATCAATAAGCTATGGACCCTGGGACTAAACACATCCCTCTGCCACTGGATCCTGGACTTCCTGACGGGCCGCCGCCAGGTGGTAAGGGTAGGTAACAACACATCCGCCACGCTGATCCTCAACACAGGGGCCCCTCAGGGGTGCGTGCTCAGCCCCCTCCTGTACTCCCTGTTCACTCATGACTGCACGGTCAAGCACGACTCCAAAACCATCATTAAGTTTGCCGATGACACAACAGTGGTAGGCCTGATCACCGACAACAACGAGACAGCCTATAGGGAGGTCAGAGACCTGGCCGTGTGGTGCCAGGACAACAACCTCTCCCTCAACGTGATCAAGACAAAGGAGATGATTGTGGACTATAGGAAAAAGAGGACCAAGCACGCCTCCGTTCTCATCGACAGGGCTGCAGTGGAGCAGGTTCAGAGCTTCAAGATCCTTGGTGTCCACATCACCAACAAACTAACATGGTCCAAGCACACCAAGACAGTCATGAAGCGGGGACGACAAAACCTATTCCCCCACAGGAGACTGAAAAGATTTGGCACGGGTCCTCAGATCCTCAAAAGGTTCTCCAGCTGCACCATCGAGAGCATCCTGACTGGTTGCATCACTGCCTGGTATGGCAAATGCTCGGCCTCTGACCGCAAGGCACTACAGAGGGTAGTGTGAACGACCCAGTACATCACTGGGGCCAAGCTTCCTGCCATCCAGGACCTCTATACCAGACGGTGTCAGAGGAATGCCCTAAAAATTGTCAAAGACTCCAGCCACCCTAGTCATAGACTTCTCTCTGCTACCACATGGCAAGCGATACCGGACCGCCAAGTCTAGGTCCAAGAGGCTTCTAAACAGCTTCTACCCCCAAGCCATAACATCTAGTCAAATGGCTACCTGAACATCTAGTCAAATGGCTACCCAGACTATTTGCATTGCCCCTCCCCCCCTTTCCACACCACTGCCACTCTCTGTTGTCATCTATGCATAACTCTACCTACATACCGTTTTATATGTACATGTACATAGTACCTCAACGGTGCCCCCACACATTGACTTTGTCCCGGCACCCACTTGTATATATTGTTATTTTTTACTGCTGCTCTTTAATTGCTTATTACTTTCATCTCTTATTCCTATCTGTATTTTTTTTAAACTGCACTGTTGGTTTGGGGCTCGTAAGTAAGCATTTCACTGTAAGGTTGTTGTATGCGGAGCATATGACTAATAAAATGTGATTTTATTTGATATTGCGTTGATTCGAGCACAATTCACACAGTAGAGCTAAACACTGATAGTGTTAACTAAAGGGGAAAACTAGAGAGTTGAGTGAAGTTCAATCTCAGGCCACACAAGAACACATAATGGGACTGCCAAATCTGTCCTTGGTTGCAACACACTCTACAGAGTTCCCAACTGCCCCTGGAAGAACTGGTCGACGGGAGCTTCGGCCGAGCAGCCGCACGCAAGCCTTAGATCACCATGCATAATGTCAAGCGTCGGCTGGAGTGGGGTAAAGCTTGCCGCCATTGGACTCTGGAGCAGTGGAAATGTGTTCTTTGGAGTGATGAATCACACTTCACCATCTGGAAGTCTGACGGACAAATCTGGGTTTGGTGGATGCCAGGAGAACGCTACCTGCCCAAATGCATAGTGTCAACTGTAAAGTTTGGTGGAGGAGGAATAATGGTCTGGGGATGTTTTTCATGGTTCAGGCTAGGCCCCTTAGTTCCAGTGAAGGGAAATCTTAACGCTACAGCATACAATGACATTCTAGACGATTCTGTACTTCCAACTTTGTGGCAAAAGTTTCAGGAAGGCCCTTTCCTGTTTCAGCATGACAATGCCCCCATGCACAAAACGAGGTCCATACAGAAGTGGTTTGTCGAGATCGGTGTGGAAGAACTTGACTGGCCTTCACAAAGCCCTGAACTCAACTCCATCGAACACCTTTGGGATGAATTGGGACGCCGACTGCGAGCCAGGTCTTATCACCCAAAATCAGTGCCTGACCTCACTAATGGTCTTGTGGCTGAATGGAAGCAAGTCCCTGCAGCAATGTTCCAACATCTAGTGGAAAGCCTTCCCAGAAGAGTGGAGGCTGTTACAGCAGCAAAGGGGAGACCAACTCCATATTAACACCCATGATTTTGGTATGAGGTGTTCGACAAGCAGTTGTCCACATACTTTTAGTCATGTAGTGTAAATAAAGTAATGAAAAATGTATCAGGGTTCTAAAGTAAGTGGTATACTATTAAGCTAAAATAGTGTAAATTCTTTAAACAATGACAATGTTATTGCATTTGACATGATCACTTAGTAGTACTGACTTTCCAATATGACCCCACCTGTGATGAATTCACAACCTCTGGATTTGGAGTATGCTTTTTCTTTCTGCTGTGCCACAGTTTGTAGAATTTCAGAAGTCCCCTACACATGTATCACCTATAGTGCCATCTGCACTGCTATTTTAATTATCAGTTAATCTGACTATTCTTTCATTGATTTCATTTATTTGAGGTTGGTGTTTTAGTATAGTTGTCTAATGTTGGTGGGGCATATTATTCTGTTTTAATGTTACTCCTGAATCACTATGATATATATAATGGGTTTTGTTGAGTGTTATTTATGATTTTTTTACCCCCTTTTTCTCCCCAATTGCCATCTTCTCTCATTGCTGAAACTCCCCAATGGGCTCGTGAGAGGCGAAGGTCAAGTCATGAATCCTCCAAAACATGACCCGCCAAACCTTCTTAACACCTGCTCGCTTAACCCAGAAGCCATCTGCAAAAATGTGTCGATGGAAACACTCTTCAACTGACTACCGAAGTCAGCCTGCTAGGCGCTCGGCCCGTCACAAGGAGTCGCTAGAGCGAGATGAGCCACACAGGAGGCTGTTGAGTGTATTTGTAACTGAGCTGAGATTTAATTTGAAGTGAAAAGTGTAGGAATAGGCCTACAGGCAATGTTCCCTCAACATTTTTTGGGCACTGAGAAAATGCCAGGTCTGCTGAGCACAAACTTGAACATTGTGGAAATTCTGTGCAACTTCCAGCACGCGTTTACTGTGAGCACTGTACCCGCTTTAAGTTACAGTTTCAACAGAGGCCAAGTAGGCCTGCCAGAGTGGCCTACCATCAAAAACAATGGAGAAAAATGCATTACATTTTAACATGAAAATAGCTGTTAGATCATTCAACCTTCAGTAGCAGCAAATGTGTGGTGTTCAATGTAAGTCTACATTCCATGAAACTTTAGAAAAAAAAACATGCAGGGCTTGACATTAACCTGTTTATCTACTCGTCTTTCAGACAAAAAGATGACTGAAAATGTTGTGTTTGATGCAAGAAACCACTTTACAAAATACAGTTCATTATTATTCCCATACCATTATTACAGGGAATCAGACAAATTATGATACACTCTGCCTACTGGCTACTTAGATTATTCAAGGCTGTCTCACAATACAACATTGCCTCTTTAAGACATAAAGAAAAGCTCTTTACCTTACTCGCTTTTCAAAGATATCTAGAAATGCACACATTTTGTGCTCTTGTAGGAAGCAACCACTACCCATTGTTGACTAGAAATTAGCTATAACTGTGCTAATGAATCACTAACTAGCAAAGAATATGAACAAATGTGCCCAAGTGACAACATGCTTTGATCTCAAAACAAGCGCATCTACAAGTGACCGTTCATACTGTAAACACAGTCCTGTTCAAAGTGAATGGCACAGATCCATATATGGCAATGGCTATTTGCATATACAGTGCATTCGGAAAGTATTCAGACCGCTTCACCTTTTCCACATTTTGTTACGTTACTGCCTTATTCTAAAATAGATTAAAACACTTTTTTTCTTCATCAATCTACACACAGTACACTATAATGACAAAGCAAAAACAGATTTTTTGAAGTTTATAACATATATTTTTTAAATAACACATTTACATAAGTATTCAGAACCTTTACTCAGTACTTTGCCGAAGTACCTTTGGCAGCAATTACAGCTTTGAGTCTTCTTGGGTATGACGATACACTTGGCACACCTGTATTTGGGGAATTTTTCCCACTCTTCTCTGCAGATCCTCTCAAGCTCAGCAGAGGGAGCACCCCCCTATCCACATCGACGGGACAGTATTGGAGAAGGTGGAAGTTTTAACTTCCTCTGCATTCACATCACGGACAAACTGGAATGGTCCACCCACACAGACAGCGTGGTGAAGAAGGCGCAACAGCGCCTCTTCAACCCCAGGAGGCTGAAGAAATTCGGCTTGTCACCAAAATCACTCACAAACTTTTACAGATGCACAATCGAGAGCATCCTGTCGAGCTGTATCACCACCTGGTACGGCAACTGCTCCGCACACAACCGTAAGGCTCTCCAGAGGGTAGTGAGGTCTGCACAACGCATCACCGGGGGCAAACTACCTGCTCTCCAGGACACCTACATCACCCAATGTCACAGGAAGGCCAAAAAGATCATCAAGGACAACAACCACCCAAGCCACTGCCATCCAGAAGGCGAGGTCAGTACAGGTGCATCAAAGCTGGGACCGAGAGACTGAAAAACAGCTTCTATCTCAAGGCCATCAGACTGTTAAACAGTCATCACTAACATTGAGTGGCTGCTGCCAACATACTGACTCAATCTCTAGCCACTTTAATAATAAAAAATTGGATGTAATAAATGTATCACTAGTCACTTTAAACTATGCCACTTTATATAATGCTTACATACCCTACACTACTCATCTCATATGTATATACTGTACTCTATACCATCTACTGCATCTTGCCTATGCCGTTCGACCATCAATCATCCATATATATTTTATGTACATATTCTTATTCATTCCTTTACACTTGTGTGTATAAGGTAGTTGTTGTGAAATTGTTAGATTACTTGTTAGATATTACTGCATGGTCGGAACTAGAAGCACAAGCATTTTGCTGCACTCGCATTAGCATCTGCTAACCATGTGTATGTGACAAATAACATTTGATTTGATTTGAAGTAGGATGGAGTTGCGTAGCTGCACAGCTATTTTCAGGTCTCTCCAGAGATTTTTGATCAGGTTTAAGTCCGGGCTCTGGCTGGGCCACTCAAGGACCTTCAGAGACTTGTTCCGAAGCCAAAACCTGCGTTGTCTTGGCTGTGTGCTTAGGACCGTTGTCCTGTTGGATGGTGAACCTTCGCCCCAATCTGAGGTCCTGAGAGCTCTGGAGCAGGTTTTCATCAAGGATCTCTCTGTACTTTGCTCAGTTTATCTTTCCCTCGATCCTGACTACTGTCCCAGTCCCTGCCATTGAAAAACATCCCCACAGCATGATGCTGCCACCATCATGCTTCACCATAGAGATGGTATTGGCCAGGTGATGAATGATGCCTGGTTTCCTCCAGACGTGACGCTTAGCATTCAGGCCAAAGAGATCAATCTTGGTTTCATTAGAACAGAGAATCTTGTTTCTCATGGTCTGAGAGTCCTAAAGGTGCCTTTTGGCAAACTCTAAAAGGGCTTTAATGTGACCTTTACTGGGGAGTGGCTTCCATCTGGCCACTCTACCATAAGGGCCAATTTGGTGGAGTGCTGCAGAGATTGTTGTCCTTCTGGAAGATTCTCCCATCTCTACAGAGGAACTCTGTAAGAGTGACCATCAGATTCTTCGTTTTCTCCCTGACCAAAGCCCTTCTCCACCGATTGCTCATTTTGGCCGGGTCGGCCAGCTCTAGGAGGTGTCTTGGTGGTTCCAAACTTCTTCCATTTAATAATGATGGAGGCCACTGTGTTCTTGGGTACCTTCAATGCTGCAGAAATGTTTTGTTACCCTTCCCCAGATATGTGCCTTGACACAATCCTGTCTCAGAACTCTACGGACAATTCCTTCAACCTCATGGCTTGGTTTTTGCTCTAACATGCACTGTCAACTGTGGGACCTTATATAGGCAGGTGTGTGCCTTTCCAAATCATGTCCAATCAATTGAATTTACCACAGGTGGACTCCAATAAAGTTGTAGAAACATCAAGTATTATCAATGGAAACAGGACACCTGAGCTCAATTTCAAGTCTCATAGCAAATGGTCTGAAAACTTACAGTTGAAGTCGGAAGTTTACATACACCCTAGCCAAATACGAACCACCAAACAGGCAAAGCGTCAATACAGGACTATGATCGAGTCGTACTACACCAGCTCTGACACTTGTCGGATGTGGCAGGGCTTGCAAACCATTACAGACTACAAAGGGAAGCACAGCCGAGAGCTACCCAGTGACACGAGCCTACCAGACGAACTAAACTACTTCTATGCTCGCTTCGAGGCTAATAACACTGTACCGGAGGACTGTGTGATCACGCTCTCCTCAGCTGATGTGAGTAAGACCTTTAGACAGGTCAACATTCACAAGGCCGTAGGGCCAGACGGATTACCAGGACGTGTACTGCGAGCACGCGCTAACCAAGTAGCAAGTGTCTTCACTGAAATGTTCAACCTCTCCCTGTCTGAGTCTGTAATACCCACATGTTTTAAGCAGACCACCATAGTGCCTGTGCCCAAGAACACTAAGGTAACCTGCCTAAATGACTACTGACCTGTAGCACTCATGTCTGTAGGCATGAAGTGCTTTGAAAGGCTGGTCATGGCTCACATGAACACCATCATCCAAAAAACCCTAGACCCACCCCAATTTGCATACCGCCCCAACAGATCCACAGATGATGCAATCTCTATTGCACTCCACACTGCCCTTTCCCACCTGGACAAAAGAAACACTTATGTGAGAATGCTATTCATTGACTACAGCTCAGGGTTCAACACTATAGTGCCCTCAAAGCTCATCAATAAGCTATGGACCCTGGGACTAAACACATCCCTCTGCCACTGGATCCTGGACTTCCTGACGGGCCGCCGCCAGGTGGTAAGGGTAGGTAACAACACATCCGCCACGCTGATCCTCAACACAGGGGCCCCTCAGGGGTGCGTGCTCAGCCCCCTCCTGTACTCCCTGTTCACTCATGACTGCACGGTCAGGCACGACTCCAAAACCATCATTAAGTTTGCCGATGACACAACAGTGGTAGGCCTGATCACCGACAACAACGAGACAGCCTATAGGGAGGTCAGAGACCTGGCCGTGTGGTGCCAGGACAACAACCTCTCCCTCAACGTGATCAAGACAAAGGAGATGATTGTGGACTATAGGAAAAAGAGGACCAAGCACGCACCCGTTCTCATCGACAGGGCTGCAGTGGAGCAGGTTCAGAGCTTCAAGATCCTTGGTGTCCACATCACCAACAAACTAACATGGTCCAAGCACACCAAGACAGTCATGAAGCGGGGACGACAAAACCTATTCCCCCACAGGAGACTGAAAAGATTTGGCACGGGTCCTCAGATCCTCAAAAGGTTCTCCAGCTGCACCATCGAGAGCATCCTGACTGGTTGCATCACTGCCTGGTATGGCAAATGCTCGGCCTCTGACCGCAAGGCACTACAGAGGGTAGTGTGAACGACCCAGTACATCACTGGGGCCAAGCTTCCTGCCATCCAGGACCTCTATACCAGACGGTGTCAGAGGAATGCCCTAAAAATTGTCAAAGACTCCAGCCACCCTAGTCATAGACTTCTCTCTGCTACCACATGGCAAGCGATACCGGACCGCCAAGTCTAGGTCCAAGAGGCTTCTAAACAGCTTCTACCCCCAAGCCATAACATCTAGTCAAATGGCTACCTGAACATCTAGTCAAATGGCTACCCAGACTATTTGCATTGCCCCTCCCCCCCTTTCCACACCACTGCCACTCTCTGTTGTCATCTATGCATAACTCTACCTACATACCGTTTTATATGTACATGTACATAGTACCTCAACGGTGCCCCCACACATTGACTTTGTCCCGGCACCCACTTGTATATATTGTTATTTTTTACTGCTGCTCTTTAATTGCTTATTACTTTCATCTCTTATTCCTATCTGTATTTTTTTTAAACTGCACTGTTGGTTTGGGGCTCGTAAGTAAGCATTTCACTGTAAGGTTGTTGTATGCGGAGCATATGACTAATAAAATGTGATTTTATTTGATATTGCGTTGATTCGAGCACAATTCACACAGTAGAGCTAAACACTGATAGTGTTAACTAAAGGGGAAAACTAGAGAGTTGAGTGAAGTTCAATCTCATGCTTCTCTGCGCGGGCTGATATGTCTTCTGTGCGGCACTCAGAGGGAACATTACTTACAGGTGTAATCAGTCATTGGTACAGACCTGGTGGCGTAGCAGGAAAATTGGAATGTCATGAACCTAGAGGTTGTGAGTTCTAATCCCAGGTGAGGACGTGTTCAATAATAATTACTGTATGAATAAACATACACAATGTGTGTTAAATACAAAACCTCCAGTGGACCATGACATAACATCCCAACAATGTCCTCGGGGACGTCCCAGGGAACTAGACAAAACCTCTAGGGTACAATGACAGAATGTCCTGCTGACTTCAGGTGACCGTTTTATGACGTCCCGGGGACATACTAACGAGTCATTATTGTTAGCAGGGAATATCCTTATTATGAAAGTGAGGAATGCATAATATGGCCACACTACCAGTCTGTACTCAGTAGGCAATTTTAAGGACAGATGCCTTGTTCCAGTGTAAGGTACAGTTGTCCATCAGCAATTTACATTTTAGTGCAAGCATGACATTGATTGTGACCCTCATGTTTATTAAAAAGCTTATCATAAGAAAACTGTACTTTTGAGCTCATCTCAGATTACAAGGTCACAAAAAGGGAACATGGAGATAATGTATTGTCAGTGATATACTGGAGGACAGAGGTAGATTTATCCTCAAACATAAACATCCCACACTGAGTAACACTATGATATCACTATGGTGAGATGACCATCATTTGAGGATAAAATGTTGACTTAATTTTTGATTGCTATTCTTTGAAATGAACTTAACCTTTTAGTTGTATAGTATATATCATGTTAAAATATCAGTGATTCTACATGTGAATGTTTGTCAATGACGTGTGACATTAAATGTTATGATATAATGAATTATAATAGATCATAATTATACATTTACTTTTTAAACTACAATGTATTTCTATATTTGCACTTGTGTTCAAAGTAACTAACTGTTTATATATTTATCATAGACTTCTTAATTCAAATTCAGTGATGACAATAAGGGACGATGCATTTTCTGGCCTTCCACACCTGGAGTACCTGTAAGTGCCTTTCCCTTCATTCACTCATCTTTAAAATAATGATATACTGAAGCTAATTTTGTTGTTCAAGAAATGAGTTACAGAGATACTGAGTAACTGTATCCCTTTTATTATAGTCGGGATTAATTCTACTATACATTAGCCCCATGAGATCACAAAATCAATTTTCTCTTTTGAAGTGCTGTATATCCTTTGTTCTTTAGGTTCATTGAGAGTAATAAGATAGAGACTGTCTCCAAATATTCCTTCAGAGGACTCAGGGACCTGACTCACCTGTAAGTTCAAATAATCATCATTGTCATTAGAGGAAGTTAGATTTAACAACGTGATGTTAGATGGTTCCTCACTTTGAAAGTAATCTATGGGCCAAGATAAACTATAATCCATGGTTTGGTTTAACTACGAATTTCAGCTAACTTTAGCCACCGCTAGCTAACAAGCAATGGAAGTGATAGGAGCAATCAACAACAACAAAAAAATCATGGCCAAATCAACTGAAATCAACTATTTGTGGTTTGACATTACGTGAACTGACAGATCGAAATTTGAGTTATAGATCTGTCATTCTAATTGAAGGTAAGTGTGATAAGTGTGTGTGTTATTGTGTGCTGTTATACAGTATGTGTGCTATTTCCTCCTTAAGTTTTGTTTTTGTTTGTTTTTGTTCACCAGATTCTACAATATTGTTGGTTATTGAAAATATATTTCACAACGGTATAGTTGGTACAATGATTCTCTACAAAATACATTGCTTGTTTTGTCACATAAACTGAAATTAGGTGAACATTTTAGAATTTTAGCAACCAGTTAATGGCAAAGCAATTTCTACATAATGCAGCTTTAAAAGTGATTAGGCCATTTACAATCACTTCCATTGATTGTTAGCTAGCGGTGGCTAAAATTAGCTGAAGTTTATAGTGGCTGTTTAAAGAAAACTGAACTATGGATTATAGTATTTCCTGGCCCATAGACTATTTTAATAAGGGTGAGGAACCATCTAACTTCAACTTGTTGAATCCTGAACTTCTCCTTTAATTCCAGTGAAGAAAATGCATGTTTGGGGATAATGCAGTAGTATTTTAGCCCACATTGTCTTCTTACCAGGGAATTACCAGGGCTACAAGGGCTTACCAGAGCTACAATGATATTCTACCTGAAATGCAACCTAATGGTTTCCCACTTATTTTCCACTTGCATTTTGTTAGTAGTGATGTATTAATGTCAATTGGGGGCTAAGGGCTCTACTTTTAGCTTGTCACAAGGCAGTGCTATTGTCAAATGCAAGTAGGTTGGCCATTTTGGCTTGTTAATACTGGTGCTGTTATTTTCTAACCATATCGCCAGGGTTGGCAATTTACCGGTTTAACATCAGCTCGCCTGCACTGAGGTGAAAACTCAAATGGTAACATTTAATGACCTAGTGCAGTCAAAAACATGATTTCCCTGTGTTTCATATATATTTCCACACTATGAGGTTGGAATAATACTGTGAAATGTAGAAAATTATGATAATGCCCTTTTAGTGTAAGAGCTGTTTGAAAAGACCGCCTGAAATTTCAGCCTGTTTTGGTGGGATGGAGTTTTAGTCTGCCTGGTGGTATCACCAGGCGATAAATTAGTTAATAGACCAGTAAGAAAGAGAGTTCCAAACCTCTCTGCCAATAACATCTAGTTTTCAGTTTTCCCTTCCCCACTCAGAAATTGCTTGAGGAATTGCTTTTAACTAAGAAGCTATTTTTGTTTCATTTTGACAATTTTAATTGATAACAATCACAATAAGGTACTTAATTGTTAACCAGAAATTATTTGATATTGAATAAAATAAATAAAAAAATGTCTGCGTTGGGCCTTTAAGACCAACCAGTATATTATAGCCTAATCAGTAGTTTATCACCAATGCTCTATTAAAAGATCACCTTTGGGAGCAGCAAAACAGTCAGCGGACATCCCTCTTTTCTTTTTATATTGGATATTATTTTTGGTCAGCTCCTTTGAAAACTTTGGATGAGCATCATGTGCATTATACCCTCTACTTTCTATAGCCTACAATGCTATTATGCCAATACAGTCTGAGTGTCTGACCTGAATGTAAAGTTGTGGAGATTCGACCACTGTCCATGTTGCTGAATTCTCCGCTAATTGCCAATATTTGCCTGTTTGTTTGTTTACTCTTTCTTCGGGTGACAAAGTTTGGCATAACAACAACAAATGTAGGCTAATCTTATTAAAATGTTTGGCTCGCACATGCAATGTAATTTACTATGGTGTAATGCAAATGCGATGTGTAGACTGATAGACTTCCATGTTGAAGCTTAACAAAAACTGCAAACATTTCTAACAAATGTAGAAAAATGGATGGATACTTATTGTTGTTATTACTGCTGCACTGGACATCGCCTTTGGAAATAGAGCTGTTAAAGTGTGTGAAAACACAGACTACTACTGACATTTTTTTTTTAATGTATGAACATACAATATTGCTATGTGAAATATATATTTTACAATCTTTGTCGGTATATTTTTTTCTGGAAAATCTTGCCCTTTGGCACTCTGTGTTTCCATGATGATTAATTGACAGGAATATCTGCTGAATGAATCTGACAATGCTGTTTTCCCTCAGGTCTTTGGCAAACAATAAATTAAAAGCGTTACCCAGGGATTCCTTCATCGACCTGGACTCATTGATAGAGCTGTGAGTTGTTATGCATGTGCATTCGATGTGTTGTGATTCTTTCTTTAACTGTATAAAAAAATATATGATTACTTTCAGGATAACTTCAACAAAGGTAGTTTTCAAAGAAAGACTTGAAGGACAAGTTTTTACTTTTTTTTCAACCAAATCTCAATTTTTTTATGTAAATGGAATGTTATAGAAGAGTTCAGACACTTTTTTGGCGATTTTAGTTGGTTATGAGAAACTGTTTTGAGAAACTTGTTCTGCAATTCCAGGGTAGGAATAAAATATATAATTTTACACTCTCTGTATAGTGATGCAGATCTTTAGATGTTGTACATATGAAATTGTGTCATTACAAACTTTTTTGGCAACGTTATATTCCATTGTGTTCGACTCGAGCAATACTTTTCTGGCTAGCCAGCGCATGCGCACTCTTCTATAACATGCCATTTACATAATAAATAATAATTTGGTTGAAAAAAGATGAACTTGTCTTTTAAATGCTTTCTTTAATGCTGAGCACAGCTCCCATACTGTCTGAAATGAACAGCAATGGCAAACCTTGCATGTGTTGCAGCTGTATTATACATACTGAATTGTTCATTTCTCTGGTTAATTTAACCTATTCTAATATTCATGCAGGGAAAGTAATCTAAAAGTCATTATTTTGAGTAATCCAATGGATTACATTACTGATGACAATTTTAAACAGGTAATCTGATCTATAATGTAATACAAACCATCAAAATCACAATTGGAAACATTTTCATCAGCATAACACTGAAAGTAAATTTGTGTTTCTCCTAAAGGTAACACATACAATGAGTTTATTTTGATGAGTTCTTGAAAGAAACATGTTCTCGTAAGGATGAGTTGGAGGAGGAAATGAAGAAGGATTCTTACACCCCTAAGCACTATTTGAATGCCATTCGTACTCTAGAGAAGGTCAGAAAGGTTGAGTGGTCTAAACCAAAGAAAGCCACAGGAATTGATGACTTATCTAATTCAGTTATGAAATCACCTAAATTGTTGCGAACACTATTTGGACTCTTCCAGGCTTGTTTTGAGAACAGCATTATTCCATCTGTATCGTACAAATCTACAATCAAGCCTATTCCAAAATCTTCAAAAATGACCCTAAAATCCCATTGAACTACAGAGGGATTACTCTCATTAGCACTGTATATAAATTGTATTCCTTCATTCTAAATTAAAGGCTCTCCCACTAACTAGAACTGTCTGGTCAGCTTGCTGATGAATAGAATGGCTTTAGTACATATACACTGAGTATACAAACATTAACTCAATTAACACAACTCAATATTATGAAGGTATTCCTAATGTTTGGTATACTCTGTGTATACAGTATACTGTCTCTAAAGTAATCCGAATGATAGAATGATAGAGAGAAAACCAACTTTTGCCTGTTTTATTGATTTTCAGAAGGCTTTCGATTTGGTTAATAGAAACCTTGCTTTTAGACAAAAATGGGAATTGATGGAAGGTTCTATGATCCAATTAAAGCCCTGTGTAGATGTCCAGTTGCCTGTGTACAGGTAAATGAACAGAGGCCTGTTTTGGCTCAAACAAGGTGAGGTGCTCTCCCCAACGTTATTTGCCCTTTTTGTTAACAAATTGGCCCATCAAATCAAACATGAACATTTAGGAGTTAAACTAAATGACACGACTCGGGATACTACTGTATGCAGATTATATTGTCCTTGCAGAGACTGAGCATGATTTGCAATGTATGTCAATCTCTGGTGTACGAAGTGGCGATAATGATCAACCAAGATAAAACCCATATAATGCACTTCAGAAAAAGTGTACAATAAGAAGTAATCATTACTTTTCTTTTGGAGCAATATGCCTAAAGTACACTTGCTCATATAAATACCTTGGTTTCCTTTTCGATGAATACATGACCTTTGAGAGGTGTATAAAGTCCCTATCTGATTCTTCAGGTAGAGCGTTGGGGTCCATTGGTAGTAAATTGGAAATCTGTAAAGACCTTGGCTATTATACATATTCACAAGTCTATAATTCATGTGTGTGTACTATATTGAACTATGCTGCTGAAATCTGGGGTTGTAAAGAAGCCAAAACAGCTAACTCTATTCAAAACAGAGCCATAAGATGCTTCCTTGGAGTGCATAAGCCTTGCTATTCAAGGAGACATGGGATGGGAGCCCAACGAAATAAGACAGAGTGGTGAAATTATTAGGTTATGGAACCGTTTTATCGATATGCCTGAGGACAGAGTAACAAAAAAGGGTTTTCAACTGGGATAAAACACACAATTACCCTTGGACAAAGGAACTCAATTACATATGTAAGGAAGCTGATCTACAACACATATTTAGAAACAAGTTACGATGCAATGTCACCCTGATCAAACACAAGTTAACCCTTAGCTACAAAGAAAAATGATCAACTGATACAGTTGAAGTCGGAAGTTTACATACACTTAGGTTGGAGTCATTAAAACTCATTTTTCAACCACTCCACAAATTTCTTGTTCACAAACTATAGTTTTGGCAGGTCGGTTAGGACATCTACTTTGTGCATGACACAACTAATTTTTCCAACAATTGTTTACAGACAGATTATTTCACTTATAATTCACTGTATCACAATTCTAGTGGGTCAGAAGTTTACATATACTAAGTTGACTCTACCTTTAAACAGCTTGGAAAATTCCAGAAAATTATGTCATGGCTTTAGAAGCTTCTGATAGGCTAATTGACATAAATTGAGTCAATTGGAGGTGTACCTGTGGATATATTTCAAGGCCTACCTTCAAACTCATTGCCTCTTTGCTTGACATCATGGGAAAATCAAAAGAAATCAGCCAAGACCTCAGATTTTTTTGTTGTAGATCTCCACAAGTCTGGTTCATCCTTGAGAGCAATTTCCAAATGCCTGAAGGTACCACGTTCATCTGTACAAACAATAGTACGCAAGTATAAACACCATGGGGCCACGCAGCCGTCATACCACTCAGGAAGGAGACGCATTCTGTCTCCTAGAGATGAATGTACTTTGGTGCGAAAAGTGCAAATCAATCCCAAAACAACAGCAAAGGACCTTGTGAAGATGCTGGAGGAAACAGGTACAGAAGTATCTATATCCACAATAAAACGAGTCCTATATCGACGTAACCTGAAAGGCCGCTCAGCAAGGTAGAAGCCGCTACTCCAAACCGGTATAAAAAAGCCAGACTACGGTTTGCAACTGCGTAGTACTTTTTGGAGAAATCATACTTTTTGGTGAAATGTCCGCTCGTCTGATGAAACAAAAATAGAACTGTTTGGACATAATGACCATCGTTATGTTTGGAGGAAAAAGGGGGAGGCTTGCAAGCCAAAGAACACCATCCCAACCGTGAAGCACGGGGGTGGCAGCATCATGTTGTGGGGGTGCTTTGCTGCAGGAGGGACTGGTGCACTTCACAAAATAGAATGCATCATGAGGAAAAATGATGTGGATATATTGAAGCAACATCTCAAGACATCAGTCAGGAAGTTAAAGATTGGTCGGAAATGGGTTTTCCAAATGGGCAATGACCCCAAGCATACTTCCAAAGTTGTGGCAAAATGGCTTAAGGACAACAAGGTCAAGGAATTGGAGTGGCCATCACAAAGCCCTGACCTCAATCCTATCGAAAATTTGTGGGCAGAACCGAAAAAGCATGTGCGAGCAAGGAGGCCTACAAACCTGACTCAGTTACACCAGCTCTGTCAGGAGGAATGGGCCAAAATTCATCCAACTTATTGTGGGAAGCTTGTGGAAGGCTACCCAAAACGTTTGACCCAAGTTAAACAATTTAAAGGCAATGCTACCAAATACTAATTGAGTGTATGTCAACTTCTGACCCACTGGGAATGTAAAAGCTGAAATAAATCATTCTCTCTACTATTATTCAGACATTTCATATTCTTAAAATAAAGTGGTGACCTAACTGACCTAAGACAGAATTTTTACTTGGATTAAATGTCAGGAATAGTGAAAAAAAAGGTGTTTGTAAAGTTCTGACTTCAACTGTAGGTTTGTATGTACAGTACCATTGAACAGTTTGGACTCACCTACTCATTCAAGGGTTTTTCTTTATTTTTTACTATTTTCTACATTGCAGAATAATAGTGAAGACATCAAAACTATGAAATAACACATATGGAATCCTGTAGTAAAAAAAAAAAAGTTAAACAAATCAAAATATATTTTAGATTTTAGATTCTTCAAAGTAGCCACCATTTGCCTTTATGACAGCTTTGCACTCTCTTGGCATTATCTCAACCAGCTTCACCTGGAATGCTTTTCCAACAGTCTTGAAGGGTTCCCACATGAGCACTTATTGGCTGCTTTTCCTTCACTCTGCGGTCCAACTCATCCCAAACCATCTTTATTGGATTGAGGTTGGGTGATTGTGGGTGCCAGTTCATCTGATGCAGGACTCCATCACTCTCCTTCCTTGTCAAATAGCCCTTACACAGCCTGGAAGTGTGCTGGGTCATTATCCTGTTAAAAAATCAAATGATAGTCCCATTAAGCCAAACCAGATGGGATGGCGTATCGCTGCAGAATGCTGTGGTAGCCATGCTCATTAAGTGTGCCTTGATTTCTAAATAAATCAATCATCGACAGTGTAACCAGCAAAGCACCCCCATACCGGCACACCTCCTCCTCCATGCTTCATGGTGGGAACCACACACGCGGCGATCATCCGTTCACCTACTCTGCGTTTCACAAAGACACGCCGGTTGGAACCAAAAATCTCAAATTTAGCGCCATGATGTACACCTCTTTGTACACTCATCAGACCAAAGGACAGATTTCCAGTGGTCTCATGTCCATTGCTTGTGTTTCTTGGCCCAAGCAAGTCTCTACTTATTATTGGTGTCTATTAGTAGTGGTTTCTTTGCAGCAATTTAACCATGAAGGCCCGATTCACCCAGTCTCCTCTGAACAGTTGATGTTGAGATGTGTCTGTTACTTGAACTCTGAAGCATTTATTTGGGCTGCAATTTCTGAGGCTGGTAACTCTAATTAACTTTTCCGCTGTAACTCTGGGTCTTCCTTTCCTGTTGCGGTCCTCATGAGAGCCAGTTTCATCATAGAGCTTGATGGTTTTTGCGACTACACTTGAAGAAACATTAAAGTTCTTTACATTTTCCAGATTGACTGACCTTCATGTCCTAAAGTAATGATGGACTGTCGTTTCTCTTTGCTCATTTGAGCTGTTCTTGCCATAATACGGACTTGGTCTTTTACCAAATAGGGCTATCTTCTGCATACCTCCCATACCTTGTCACAACACAACTGATTAGCTCAAACGCATTGAGGAAAGAAATTCCACAAATTAACAAAACACACCTGTTAATTGAAATGCATTCCAGGTGACTACATCATGAAGCTGGTTGAGAGAATGCCAAGAGTGTGCACAGCTGTTATCGAGTCAAAGGTTGACTACTTTGAAGAATCTCAAATATAAAATATATTTTTATTTGTTTAACACTTTGTTTGGTAACTACCTGATTCCATATGTGTTATTTCATAGTTTTGATGTCTTCACTATTATTGTACAATGTAGAAAATAGTAAAAATAAAGAAAAACCGTGGAATGAGTAGGTATGTCCAAACTTTTCACTGGTACTGTATGTGCATATATAATTATCATAATTTTATTTGGATACAGCCAATAGAGTGTCTTATAAGCCCATGTGGGCTGGGAATCAGGAAGATGCATGACATTAATGTAAAATCAATCAAATAATTAATCATACAATGAAAACAATAACAGACCCTTTTGTGACGCCAAATTTAACACTAGTTAACGGGGAGGAGTCATCATCTAATAACACAAATTGGAGTCTGTTGAACAAGTAAGAGCGAAACCAAGAGAGCGCCCGACCTCGAAGACCTTCATTTGTCTCTAGGCGTCTGAGAAAAATATGATGGTCAATAGTATCACATGCTGCACTTAGAGCGAGACGCATGAGTATAGAGATAGATGTTCATTTGTATGTTTTATAAGTGCGGGTTCAGTGCTGTGGTGACTGATAGGTTTCATTGACAGAATTGGAGTTTAGAAAATCTGTAAACTGCTGGGCTAGGGTATGGTTATGCTGTGACTGATATCTGGTTGTCTGTCCTTGCAAAGTGACCTGCGAGGAAATGCCTTTGAGTGTGACTGCCGTGCGAAGTGGCTGATGATGTGGCTGAAGAGCACCAATGCCACGGTTTCTGATGTAATTTGTGCCGGACCCAAGGACATGAAGGACAAGCGGCTGAACGACATGGCCAGCCTGCACAATGAATGCATCTCCACTGGTGAGGGAGCTGACTAATTGCCAGTGGTAGAAAAAGTATTAAATTGTCATACTCGAGTAAAAGTAAAGATACCTTAATAGAAAATTGCTTATATTAAGCAAACCAAACGGCACCATTTTAATTATTTTTTTTATTTACAGATAAACAGGGGCATATTCCAACACGTGTGTTTAATGAATCCGCCAGATCAGAGGCAGTAGGGATGACCAGAGATGTTCTCTTGATAAGTGTGTGAATTGGACCATTTTCCTGTCCCACTAAGCATTGAAAAGGACCATTTTCCTGTCCCGCTAAGCATTGAAAATGTAACGTGTACTTTTGGGTGTTAGGGAAAATGTATGGAGTAAAAAGTACATCATTTTCTTTAGGAATGTAGTGAAGTAAAAGTTGTTAAAAATATAAATGGTAAAGTACAGATACCACAAAAAGTATTTTTACTTAAGTACTTTACACCACTGCTAATTGCCATGGTCTTACTTAAGCCCTCCATCATAAGGCTTACTTAACATAAACTCATTACAATGATAGTGTAATTTATAAGAGTTGCCATAAACTATGAGAAGCATATTATGCATAACCATAGTAGCACTTTGGAGGTTATGAGGAAATTCTCAAAACAACTGATGACACCAGTTTACGTGACAAGACTGAATTCAAACATTACAGTTTTGTTTTTATGTGCAATTTACTTTTATTGTTGCCTGAAGACTGAATTTAATATAGCTGCTCTATCGATCGCTACATACAGGACATGTCTGAATCTGCCACCCTAGAAGTCGTTTGTGTGACTTCAAAATGATGGGCGTTCTACAAAACAAATTCATCAGTGATTGGATCGTCTCTAACAAATCTAACCAATCAGAGTATCAAAGTTGATAATGTCATCGTGTAGGACCAACCCATCGGTTTCTGGGAACAGTCAGAATGTGTTTACCTTCCAGAAGTCGTCTGGGATAGAGATAAACCGCGACTTATCATGGGCATGGCGTGGCGTTTGGCCGGAGCGATGTGGATGGGTTGCCAGGCAACTTTTACTGTACTTTTCGCAAGCATTTGGCAATAACATAATTTGGAACTACTCGGGATACATTCAGTAACATAACAAGAATATTAATGAAAACTTTTGGGATTGATACAACATACGACTTAAAAGGTTTGAGTGAGAGGTCTAACTGATGTCTCCAAATGGCCACAACTTCCAAAGTGTGCACGGTTCCTAATTCCTTTCAATGCACTTTAATGATTTACAGAAAGAGCATATTTGGTGCTTTCTTTAGCTCTCCTGGCTGGGTCTTTTGGAGCAACTGAAGCAACACCACTTGTGGTTTTTGTATAGATCGCACCCCTGCGTCCTCAACATCTCACAATTACTGTTGTTGTCTACACTTAATCTCTCGTGGACAGATCTACATAAACATAACTGGTACCGTAGAATCTATCGTAAAGGAATGGGATGCATAGGATAACGAGCAGCAGTTGATCCAGTGTTTGGGTTTTTCATCACTGGTTATTTGGACAAATCACAATTTTGCAGGTGTTAGCATCTTTCAAATTTCAGAAGGGGAGGGGACATTCAGCCCGTAACTTGCAAAGAGAGGTGTAGCTCCTCGTTCTGCTTCTCATACTACCATCTCTTAACACGTGTGGACCCAGAACTTAATTGAGCAGCTAACCAATTACGTGAAACTTTAGTTCAAGATTAGTTTACACTACACAACATTTTTTTATTACAAATCATACTAATGCTAAGATTGCCCACTCTCCACAGATTTTATCCACCATCAGTCGGTGCCATCAGAGTCTCTGTCTGTGGACACATTCTCTTATAAAAATGACGTCTATGTGGCCATCGCTGCACCCAACACAGAGAGTTGTATGGTTTTACAGTGGGACCACATTGAGATGAACTTCAGGACTTATGACAATATCACAGGTATTTGGTAACATGACATCTTATGTCACTGAGGCTGACATATTCCTCTCTCAAACACACTTGTTGTGGGCAAGCGCACAGTAACATTTCAAATAGACCGGATGAGTGAAATTATTATTTGCAGCACGATTTATGTTTTAACTTATTCTTTCAATGGGAAGGATGTTTAATTTAACCAGAGTGTTAGTATACATGCAGATACCTGCTGACACTGTACACACACATTTTTAGCGAGCTCCAATATCATATTTCCCATTTTTTTAAACATTACAGTGTGTTTACTGATAACGTGTGTTGGCGAGAGGAAAATGCCACCCTGAATGTCAAGTGACAAAATCACTGCTTAAATATTAGTATTTATATGGGGATGAGGTAGTTGGGTGGGCTATTTACAGATGGGCTCTGTACAGGTGCAGTGACCGGTAAGCTGCTCTGACAGCTGATGCTTAAAGTTAGTGAGGGAGATGTAAGTCTCCAGCTTCAGTGATTTTTGCAGTTCGTTCCAGTCATTGGGAGCAGAGAACTGGAAGGAAAGACGGCCAAAGGTGGAGTTGGTTTTGGGGATGACCAGTGAAATATACCTGCTGGAGTGTGTGCTACGGGTGGGTGTTGCTATGGTGACCAGTGAGTTGAGATAAGGCGGGGCTTTACCTAGCAAAGACGTATAGATGACCTGGAGCCAGTGGGTTTGGCGACGAATATGAAGCAAGGGCAAACCAACGAGAGCATACAGGCAGCAGTGGTGGGTAGTATATGGGGCTTTGGTGACAAAACGGATGGCACTGTGATAGACTACATCCAATTTGCTGAGTAGAGTGTTGGAGGCTACTTTGTAGATGACATCGCCAAAGTCAAGGATCGGTAGGATAGTCAGTTTTACGAGAGTATGTTTAACAGCATGAGTGAAGGAGGCTTTGTTGCGATTTAATTTTGGATTGGAGATGCTTAATGTGAGTCTGGAAGGAGAGTTTACAGTCTAACCAGACACCTAGGTTTTTGTAGTTGTCCACATATTCTAAGTCAGAACCGTCCAGAGTAGTGATGCTAGTCAGGGGGGTGCGGGCAGCGATCGGTTGAAGAGCATGCATTTAGTTTTAATACCATTTAAGTGCAGTTGGAGGCCACGGAAGGAGTGTTGCATTGCATTGAAGCTCGTCTGGAGGTTAGTTTAACACAGCGCCCAAAGAAGAGCCAGAAGTATACAGAATGGTGTTGTCTGCGTAGAGATGGATCAGAGAAGCAGCAAGAGCGACATCATTGATATATACAGAGAACATATACATATACAGAGAACAGAAAATGTGCTGCATATTATAGAGTTTTATCAGCAATCATTTTGTGGTTTATATCTAGTGCTGTTTCTCTTCCTTATCCTTAATTAATATATTTCCAGTATTTTAAAGCCAAAAAACTATCATTTGAATTTCTAAATGTGTCTATTCTGTGTCTCAAATCTCAGGCCAGTCAATCGTTGGGTGCAAATCGGTCATCATCCAGAACCAGGTCTTTGTCATAGTGGCCCAGCTCTTTGGTGGTTCTCACATATACAAGTTTGATGAAGACCAGAGCAGGTTCAGCAAGTTTCAGGATATTGAGGTATCCAAGATCTCCAAGCCCAACGACATTGAAGCCTTCCAGATTGCTGGCGAGTGGTTCTTTGTGATTGCCGATAGCTCAAAGGCGGGGCTCTCCACTCTCTACAAGTGGAACGACAAGGGCTTCTACTCCTATCAGTCCCTGCATGAGTGGTTCCGTGACACTGACGCTGAGTTTGTGGATCTGGATGGCAAGTCCCACCTCATCTTGGCCAGCCGCTCCCAGGTGCCTGTAATCTACCAGTGGAGCAGGAATGCCCAGACGTTTTCCCTGCAGGGAGAGATCCCCAACATGGAGGATGTGGTGGCCGTCAAGGCCTTCCGGGTCAAGGAGGACCTCTACCTGGCCATGACGCGCTATATAGGTGACTCTAAGGTACTCCGCTGGAGTGGCAAACAGTTTATGGAGATCCAATCCCTGCCCTCAAGAGGCGCTATGATCCTCCAGCCATTCTCCTTCAAAGAGCGCCACTATCTAGCCCTGGGCAGCGACTATACATTCTCACAGATCTACCTGTGGGACGCTGATAAGAAACTCTTTGAGCGCTTCAAAGAGGTGTACATCATGGCGCCACGCTCCTTTACCGTGGTATCCACCGACCGCCGGGACTTCATTTTCTCCTCCAGCTTCAAGGGCAATACGCAGATCTTTGAGCATATCATCATCGACTTGAGCTTATGAGATAGCCAGGGCTTCAGCCCCTGCATCTTATGTCTTCCATTATAAACGTTGACATTTTTGTGGGGGAAAGGAGGGAGAAGGGGCCAAGAGAGGGAGAAGTAACTCAAGCAGCATTATCAAATATGTTTTCCTATTAAGCACCTCTTGTGTTTGTATACCATTTTTAAATCGGTCATGTCCCTACTGTTCTATTGACTTTTATATGCACAGGTAATCTCTGTTAACCCAGAACTAAAATCTCAAGTCATTTGGTCACCTCGGTGATTAAGTTGTGGATCTATACGTGGTAGTTCCGGTTTCCAAAGTCTAGCAAAAGGAAACTCTCAGCCAACTCTTTTCCTTTTCCACAATGTACATTGCCTTATCAGCACAGGTGTTTTAGTGTTTTGTTTGTCCTGCTGCTGCGCCACCTAGCTATGAATAGTGATCACTCCCAACTGCTTTGTAGATACAGGGAAAAGTCGCAGCAGCACAAACCTTTAATAACAATATTATGTGACATACAACCCTTGTGACCCTGAACCCAGAACTCTTAAACAAGCAGTACACATTTATGTTTGTATTTTGTTTATATCGTCCATATAAGCAGTTTCACAAATATTTGGGGATTTACAAAAGTTGTTGTTGCTCAGATTTGTTCTTTATTCCACATAAATGTACAATGACTCAAGTCCCTAAACAAGTCCTTGCTGCAGAGTACAACTAGATATGTGTGTATTGATTGACTAAGGACTATATTCAATCAGATCTGCTTTAGCCAACAACCATATAGCGTATTTTTGGGGCTGTGTCGGAGGTAGAACTGCGTTAGAGCTGTCAAATCCACAAGTAGCACATGGCATTATACCTAAAGCAGACATTGCCATTGGCTGCATGGAGTCATCTTACGAGAAATCCCATGCAAGTTCAAACACTGGAATGTGAGATGTAATCTAGAGCTCAATTAGGCTGATAAATCATTAAAACAAAAACATTTCTTCAATTTGAGAATCATTATTTCTACAGTGTATATATAGCCTACGCTTTCTCGTTCTGAACTTCTAACGCAAGTTGGATGGTTGTGGCTTCGTAACAATGATCTGCTTATCTGCTCACCGATTTGACAGCTACAACGCAGTTACACCTCCGACACCCTCAAAACATCAGTAATGCGGGTTTTGTCTGTTGCCGGTTAACTCTTGATCTGATTGAGTCCAGGCCTAAGGCATCATCATAGATATTGACTATGCTAGTTTGATTATTAAAAACATTGACCAAATAAGTGAACATTAATGCTCTACAGATGTATTCTTTTGAACAATAATGATACATATTAACATATTAACACATACTTTCTGACAGAAAATATGATCGCATTCTCCCTCCATATTGCACAGCTTGTGCTTTGCTGGTCAGTCTCATGTACTAACTCATTGTTATCAACTCTGAAATTGTCTTAAGTGGATCAAGCTCTGCCTCAAAACAGCAAAGTTACAGTTGGTGATCAGAGTTCAAATGAAAATGTATCATTTGTTTGGCAGAGAACACAGACACAATAATTGTATTGTATTTTTTTTTACATTCATTTCCCGGCCTCAAATGTAACATTTGCATAGTATATAATTTTACTGGTAGCGTATTTAACCACCATATGCCAATATTTGAGCCATACCTCCAAAAATTCCTCTTCTAAAGAAACACGTGTATGCTGCGGGGAACTGTCCACTGTAAACTCCTGTCTTGAGGACTAGTAAAAATTGCTTTTCATAGAAACAAATATATGAATGTTCTCTGCATGTTGATAAATGAGGCCGACTAAGAGTATGAGTCTACTTTAGACTATAGGCTGCTAGAGGAAATTCTTGCACAGTCTGCAGGCTCCCAATGATCCTTTTTTTCACTTGAAGGCTGAAATATCCAGTATACAACTGCGCATAACCAGCTAGCATTAGTATGGTGGCTAAGTGTGACATGTTTGCCTATGGGAAATTCTAACAGCTGCTTAAGTTGTTAGCTGAGTGTTAAACCAGACTTGTTCCTCTACATTAGCCGCTAATATGCTACATTGTAAGCATGGCCCCAATGAGTTCAGACAAGTTCATGTACTGCATGCAGGCATTATTGATAGGGTTGAGTAATTATTTTAGCAAAACACTGACCCTTCCAGCGTCACAGCTCTGTAAATAACTAGATGTCTGTCTATCAGACAATGGCATGTTTTATGCTTTTTATTGATTTAGTCAACCTATAACCTGCATATAGTCAAAAGACCAGGCCAAATTAATTAGAAGTTCAACAGTCACCGACAGAGATTTAGCATTGTAAAGTATTTTTTGCGTGATTTCCCACAGCAATTGGGAATGCCTAAAGTTTTGATCTGTGATGTTCTTGCATGAACAGATGACTTGTGTAGGTAAATTATAATGATTAAATAGTTAATTAAAAAGTTGTACAGAATAATGCTGCCAATATTTTAACCAAAACTAGAAGGCATGAACACATCACTCCAATGTTATCCTAATTTCACTGGCTGCTTGTAAAGTATCAGTCTAACTTTCAGATTTTACTCTTAACTTTTAAATCATTGCACGGCCTTATCTGACATGCTCGTTCCATATAACCCAGGGAGAAAGCTCCGCTCCCAAGGTGGCCTGTTGACAATACCTAGGTGTAGAACCAAGGCCGGGAGCGGAGCATTCTCTATCAGAGACCCATAGCTATGGAGTGACTTACCCTGTTAGGTAAGAGGGACAGACACTATTGAGGTTTTTAAATGACACTTGAAAACCCACCTTTTTACGTTGCCTTTAAAATATGATTTTGTTGTTATTTTAGCATCCTTTTTTGCTTCATTTTCTTTTCTTAATGATTTATTGCCTTCCGTTTAAAAAAATCTCTTACCTTTTATTGTTTTTACTGTAATATGTGTTGTGATTTTAAATGCACTTTAAATAAAGTTTGATTTGATAAACGATGTTACTCTACAATGTATTCAACTTTCTTGACTGACACATAATCACAGAAAATTCAAAGCTGAGCAATGGAGGGTGACATGGGACTGACAGGTATTGGTAAAAAACATACCAAACATCGGTTTATTATTTGCCGTAATATTCATACGCTGACGACCTGGAAATTTCCAGCACATGCTTAATGCCAAGGTAAAGCCCACACAATTGACAGCTCATTATTCTCAGAAGACTAGCTGGTCCGGACAGCTTCTTCCTGTTTCATGATTGGTTAGTTTCGAAAGTAGTTTATGCTGGGTACAAAAAATAAACTAATGAAATAAAGGATTCTAAAAGCTACAGGGGATACAAATGAAAGTGATATTTGAGAGACCTCAAATATCACTTTTAGTTTGTGAGTGTGTGATATAGGGGTATAGAAAAGTTTATTTTGACATTTATAAAGAAAAACGTATAACCAATAGCAGCTATGGTGACACTGCCATGTTGATCTGAGCTTTGCTGTTGGAAAACCACTACAGTGTCCGACTTCCGACTGTCGCAGATGTACCTCCCCCAATCTCCCTCGTCAACTTTCGTCTACAGTTAGCTTCGTTAACCTTACTACTCAAACACACCCATTGGCTCCCAATCAACAAGGATGCTGCCTTCAAAATGGGCGTATTCCAATCCTAAGGTACCTTAAAAAACCACAACAGTGAAAATACCCTTTTTCAGCTGAAAGACGATGCCCAGAGCTTACTCGTGATGTTACACAACAATTTAAGTTAATAAGTCTTCGCGAGTTGCGATTGAGCTGAGCCAAACAGCCTTTCGAAGTCCACTTGGGCGCCTAAGCCATGGAGCAAATAAAAATAGAGGGTGCAAACGTGTTTTTACACGTCCACTTTTTTACCAGATACAGTGCCTATCATAAGTATTCATCCCCCTTTGATTTCTTCACATTTTGTCAGGATCTTTATAGGACAATGTCAGGACTTTCATTTTACTAGACCTTAGGATGTTGCATGATGGCTGCTTGGGAACGTTCTCTGGGGGACGTTTGGTAGTTCCTTGTATGTTACCAGGATGTTA
This sequence comes from Salmo trutta, assembly GCF_901001165.1. Taxonomy (NCBI): domain Eukaryota; kingdom Metazoa; phylum Chordata; class Actinopteri; order Salmoniformes; family Salmonidae; genus Salmo; species Salmo trutta. The sequence continues at coordinate 27,573,392 of NC_042964.1, read as the reverse complement.
CTGAGGACCACGTTAGGACCATGTCAGGATTATTTTAGGACGTTCTCAAGACTTTCATTTTACTAGTCCTTAGGATGTTATGTGATGGCCTCAAGGGAACGTTCTCTGGAGGACATTTGTCTAGTTCCCTGTAAGTTACCAGGACATCACTGAGGACCATGTCAGGAACTTTTTAGGATGTTCAGGTTTTTTATTTTACTAGTTATTAGGACGTTGTGTGATGGTCCCAAGGAAAAGTTATTTCTGGGACCTTTGTCTAGTTCCCTGTAAGTTACCATGATGTCATTGAGACCATCTTAGGACGTTTGTAAGATGTTCAAGACATTTGTTTTACCAGTTGTCAGGACGTCACGTGATTGTACCAAACCCTTATAAGAAAGGCCGAGTGGGTAATTTGTTAAATATATACTATATATACATTTTTATTGGCCAAGTTTGTATTTGTTTTGTAATTTTTTGTTGGGGTGGTACATTATCCATTTCTATGTATACGTTTATAAAATATGTACCCGTAGGCTGCCACTCAAAAGAAAAACAACAGTAAGAAATACTCAGAGTTTAATTAATAACAAATGTAATTTAAACAGGAAAAGAAAACAACAAAAGAAGTGAGCCTCCATGACTGCGTTACCATGCACGCCTCCAACTCAATCATAAAGTTTGCAGATGACACTACAGTAGTAGGGATGATTACCAACAACGACGAGACAGCCTACAGGGAGGAGGTGAGGGCACTCAGAGTGTGGTGTCAGCAAAACAACCACTCACTCAACGTCAACAAAACAAAGGAGATGATCGTGGACTTCAGGAAACAGCAGAGGGAGCACCCCCTCTATCCACATCGACGAGACAACAGTGAAGAAAGTGGAAAGTTAAGTTCCTCGGCATAAACATCACGGACAAACTGAAATGGCCCACCCACACAGAGTGTGGTGAAGAAGGCGCAACAGCGCCTCTTCAACCTCAGGGGGCTGAAGAAATTTGTCTTGGCACCTAAAACCCTCACAAACTTTTACAGATGCACAATTGAGAGCATCCTGTCAGGCTGTATCACCACCTGGTACGGCAACTGCACTGCCAACAATTGCAAGGCTCTCCAGAGGGTGTTGCGGTCTGCACAACGCATCACCGGTGGCAAACTACCTGCTCTCCAGGACACCTACAGCACCCGATGTTACAGGGAGGCCAAAAAGATCAAGGACAACAACCACCCGAGCCACTGCCTGTTTTCCCCACTACCATCCAGAAGGCGAGGTCAGTACAGATGCATCAAAGCTGGGACCGAAAGACTGAAAAACAGCTTCTATCTCAAGGCCATCAGACTGTTAAACTGCCATCACTAACACAGAGAGGCTGCTGCCTACATACAGACTTGAAATCATTGGCCACTTTAATAAATGGATCACTCATCACTTTAATAATGCCACTTTAATAATGTTTACATAGCTTGCATTACTCATCTCATATCTACACTACCATTGAAAAGTTTGGGGTCACTTAGAAATGTCCTTGTTTTTGAAAGAAAAGCACATTTTCTGGCCATTAAAATAACATAAAATTGATCAGAAATACAGTGTAGACATTGTTAATGTTGTAAATGACTGTTGTAGCTGATTTTTAATAGAATATCTACATATGCGTACAGAGGCCCATTATCAGCAACCATCACTCCTGTGTTCCATTGGCACGTTATGTTAGCTAATCCAAGTTTATCATTTGAAAAGGCTAATTGATTATTAGAAAACCCTTTTGCAATTATGTTAGCACAGCTGAAAACTGTTGTCCTTATTAAAGAAGCAATAAAACTGGCCTTCTTTAGACTAGCTGAGTATCTGGAGCATCAGCATTTGTGGGTTCGATTACAGGCTAAAAATGGCCAGAAACAAATAACTTTCTTCTGAAACTCATCAGTCTATTCTTGTTCTGAAAAATGAAGGCTATTCCATGCGAGAAATTGCCAAGAAACTGAAGATCAGTTACCCAACAAAATAACATCAATTTATTTAGACTAATTGTTTTTATGACTACAGACAGTAGGCTAATATTCCTCTTTTCTTGCATTAATTAATTTGTCTGCATGTCTATTCAACATTTTGCAAAAAAATTAACCATGCCATGAATTAAGAACGATCTACATATTTTTTTTCACAATGCAATGCGGCCCATTGACAACTCAAATCGCTTTAAAGAGCCTTCTAATATTAGACAACAAATAAATAAACTAAAACAACTTCAAAAACAGTCCATTCATAACTGGATTTCTTCAAATTGCTGTGCAGGAAAAGGATGTCATCCACCGTGCCTGGTCGCAGGCTCGCTGCTGGCTTCTCTCTGAAACCACACATCCATCTGTAGGTGACGCCTTATCCTTTGGAACCACGCAATTACCAGGTGGACAGTAGGCCTCTTGAAGCAGTAGAGGAACTCAACAAGATCCGCAAGTATTCTTTCACACTAGCTGGCCTTATGTTATCTGCAGTGTCACACTCTGTGGTGGATAACATCCACTCTTCGTTTATGTAATGGACTGTAAGACACAGGTATCCTATTTTTCGAAAATCGTCTCCACATGTCAAGTGTAATTGCGCCATTGCATCAACCCCTACAAATATATTCTAATGTATTATAATGCACATAATTCAAATGAAATTAGCTGTAGCTATAGGAGAGAGACTGCATGCTAAAGACAAATATAAATAATGTGTCTTTAAGACTGCATTATATGACTTATGAATGAGTCACTCAGCCCTATGCTTCTGTTGCCTATTTGAGTGTTTGTTTAATATCCTACTGATTCTGTGGTCACCATGCCCCATGCAACCGCAAAATGTTGGTTAAAGAACTTTCACAAATCCGTCTGTTTTTAAACTTTGCTATGCTGTATTAAAGGCTTTACAATGTTTTTCATTAGAACAGACTCTATGGTATTACTTCTACTTTATTTAGTGTTATTTACACTGTTCCAAACTGGCAGATAGATTACAATATAATTTAACAGCACTTGCTTGTCATGCAACAGTATCTCTTGCACTTTGGCAATGATTTTACATGAGGCCTAATTCACATGATATGCCTAAAATACTTATATCCCCTAGGCTAATAAATAAATCATATTTTTCCTTTCAATTGTTTAATTGCTCTATATCATGATATTTCAAGTTATCCCTTTGGAGCACATGCAAAAGCGATTTGGAGTTGTTGAGCAGGAGTGACAAAATGTATTACAATTCCGTGCGCACACTCAAAAAATGTTGTTGTTGTTTCTACTTAGTCAGAAGAAGCTGTAAATGGACCATGTAACACGCATATAGACGCACATACAATATTTGTTCATCAACATCATTATGTTTTCGTTAATAAAATAACGATAAGACTTTCAAAATGTAGATGTTTATTTAAACTACTTCCCGCAAGCTCCACGACCACAGGTAAAACCTTGCTTAGATTATCAATAAATAAATGGTGACTTCTGACTTGTTGCATCTTACGGACAATTTGGAGTATTATTGATTACTGTGAAGGTCGGGTTTGGATCAGTTTATGTAGATGTTTGTCGTATCCTTCAGTGTTGCACCTGCAGGTCCATTGGATGTTTTGACTATTTATTCCAGATTGATTCCCCGATATATAACAAACACGTAGCCTATGCAATGGGTAAGGTGCAAGCTATATAGACCTTTTTATGTTGAGGGAATCTCGTATTCATAAATTGGCTCCAAAGCTGATCAAAAAAGGCAAGAATGGTCTTAATTTTAATTCGTCAAGCCGATGAAATACTTGATTGCTGGTAAACAATCGGCCTACATGAAAAGGAGGTGGAGAAAAAACGAATTCTAGAGGTTAGTGTGCATTTGCATGGCAAAGGGAAATATACGCATTTTGGAATTATTTTCTGTAATAATGCATTCAAAAAAGATTTATTGGGAAAAGAAAGCAAAATGTGAAAAATGCCTCAGAGCAAGATGAGATGCTTTTTAAGAACCAATGTAAAGTGCTAGAAAGAGTGTCAAGACACTGGAGCACCGGGCCAAATAGTGTCCCCCTCTGCGTCACAATGGGATTCGATGAGTTCTAGCTTCTGTTGCTAGGGGTGTAAGAACATATTGTTAAATATGAATGAATAATTTAAGCTGTTTTTAGATTGACGTTGCTAGCTACTGTATTTCTTTTTCTCAGCCTGCCTAGTCAGCTAGCCAGCCAGACAGTTTTATTTAGCTAACGTTAGCTAGCTACTGTACCTGTTATTGTAGCTTTCTGTTTGAATGTAGCTTGCACTTCAATGGCATCCCTCGATGAGATTTTATCTTTCCAACCAGGTGAGGTATTCAGAAAAAACACCTGATCTCGAAAAGAGGCGTAACATTCTGAGAAATTCACAATTCAGGGTAACGTTAAGCAGTTTACTTCTATTAGGTAACTGGACAGATTTAGCTATGTGCAACCATTTTCCATCTAACATAGCTAGTTGCTAGCTATACATATAGTTCAGTGGAGGCTGCTGATGGGAGTTATATGTCTGTCATATTGAGGTGTCTAGCTATAAGTTAAACCTGATCAATCAAATGTATAGGTGTAAGCAATTATGGTAATTGCAAATTCCCTTAATTAATAAATAGGTGTCTTCGCTAGACAGACAGACGGACGGACAGAGGGAGAGAAAGACAGTGCAAATGTACTTAGGCTTGAGTATTTTAACAACTCTTCTCTTCCAACTTGTTAGGCAATCATATCTACCTACGAGGGAAGGATGGCCAGACACACAGGACGGTGATTTATACTAAGGAGGAGAGGAGGCCGTGCTGACCGAGATGCATGCTGGCCATTTCAGAGTGAAGCGCATGATTGCCAAAATCAACCTAGCTTCTTCTGACGGGGAATTGTCAAGAAGGTGGACAGCTGGGCAAGTGAAATAACCTTTTGTTTATCAATCACAGGGTTCAATTCTCGGGCCGACTCTCTTCTCTGTATACATCAATGATGTCGCTCTTGCTGTTGGTGATTCTCTGATCCACCTCTACGCAGATGACACCATTCTGTATACTTCTGGCTCTTCTTTGGACACTGTGTTATCTAACCTCCAGACGAGCTTCAATGCCATACAACTCTCCTTCCGTGGCCTCCAACTGCTCTTAAATGCAAGTAAAACTAAATGCATACTCTTCAACCGATCGCTGCCCGCACCTGCCCGCCCGTCCAGCATCACTACTCTGGACGGTTCTGACTGTGGACAACTACAAATACTGTGGACTGTGGACTGTGGACAACTGTGGACTGTGGACAACTGTGGACTGTGGACAACTACAAATACCTAGGTGTCTGGTTAGACTGTAAACTCTCCTTCCAGACTCACATTAAGCATCTCCAATTCAAAATTAAATCTAAAATTGGCTTCCTTTTTTGCAACAAAGCATCCTTCACTCATGCTGCCAAACATACCCTCGTAAAACTGACCATTCTATCGATCCTCGATTTCGGCGATGACATTTACAAGATAGCCTCCAACACTCTATTCAACAAACTGGATGCGGTCTATCACAGTGCCATCCATTTTGTCACCAAAGCCCCATATACTACCCACCACTGCGACCTGTACGCTCTCGTTGGCTGGCCCTTGCTTCATACTCGTCGCCAAACCCACTGGCTCCAGGTCATCTACAAGTCTTTGCTAGGTAAAGCCCCGCCTTATCTCAGCTCACTGGTCACCATAGCAGCACCCACCCATAGCACACTCTCCAGCAGGTATATTTCACTGGTCACCCCCAAAGCCAATTCCTCCTTTGGCCGCCTTTCTTTCCAGTTCTCTGCTGCCAATGACTGGAACGAACTGCAAAAATCACTGAAGCTGGAGACTCGTATCTCCCTCACTAACGTTAAGCACCAGCTGTCAGAGCAGCTCACAGATCACTGCACCTGTACATAGCCCATCTGTAAATAGCACAGCATAGCCCAATACCATACTGTATTTATTTATTTATTTATTTATCTTGCTCCTTTGCACCCCAGTATCTCTACTTGCACATTCATCTTTTGCACATCTATCACTCCAGTGTTTAATTGCTATATTGTCATTACTTCACCACCATGGCCTATTTATTGCCTTACCTCCCTTATCTTACCTCATTTGCACACACTGTATATAGACTTTTTCTACTGTATTATTGACTGTATTTTTGTTTATTCCATGTGTAACTCTTGTGTTGTATGTGTCGAACTGCTTTGCTTTATCTTGGCCAGGTTGCAGTTGTAAATGAGAACTTGTTATCAACTAGCCCACCTTGTTAAATGAAGGTGAATTAAAAAAAGTGGTATGTATGTGTGTATGAAATTATTATGATTTCAATGAATGTCATATCAGAGTGCAAACAATGTTTCAATTTGTCACTTTTTTGCTTAAAGATCAGTACACTGTCTAGCCTGCCAGAAGTTTGAGAGGGCGAAGACTGTGGCGCCGGAGTTGAAGCCCATCAAAGTTGTTTCACCATGGCACGTGATCGGTAAGTGTCCCAATTCAAATTTTGCCCTGATAAGTTGGTTTGTAATGTTTGCTTTATTTGACAGGAGAGTTCAATATTATAGAATGTGTGTGTGTGTCAGTATCCTTGCAAATATGAAAAGCTGCATACTGTATGACACAGATACGGGTAAGAATAAAGTAATCTTCTCTCTAAAAATTAAAATGTTAGGGGTGGACCTCATCGGACCCTTCACGAAATCCAGGAATGGCAACAGCTGGTGTCTGACGGTGACCGATCACTTTACCAAGTGGGTGGAGGCAATACCCATTAAGATCAGTAAAGGAAGAGTATGTTCTTAACTCGGAATTCCCTTCTGTAACCCATTAAAAAGGGTGGTTGGAACAAATAAATAGATTTTCGTTTTGTATGATACCTATCAAGGACGAGACTGGCAAGGCCACCTCCAAGGCGATGGTGGACATCTGCAACACACATGGTTCTCCTGAGGTCATCTTGAGTGACCGAGGTCATGAGCGCTGGAACAAGGTACAGATCTTGTAGGTTATATTCTGTCACCAATGGCGTGTTTTATTTTTCTCCATGGTACATAATCAGATATATTTCAATATCTTACATTGTCAATAGATATCGCTTTCCTACCCCCTCCTGCAGGTTTGGTGAATGGACCAACCAGACCCTTAAGGCTGCCATGGACAAGTCCCTTGATTGGTACCTGGAAGAGTGGGAGAAAAACCTGAAAGTAATTCTCTTTGCACACAACAGCAGCATCCAGGCCTCCACAAACAAAGGTAAACAATTGAGGTAAACAATGCAATTGAATATACAATTATTGCATATGCTGTAGTCTTTCAAATTTGTGATTGACTTAGTGTTGTTTGTCTGTATTTTTGTATAACGTACTTTCAGATAACTGAAACCCCACTTGATGTGGTGGAAGTTGTCGAACCAGATCAGAATGCCTTCGAGGTCCATTTCAGGCATGGACTGAGAAGGATGTGGTTTTTGACCAGGTAAAAATGATTGTAAGAAAATATGTAGATATGAGATGTAAGAAATGTATTTGTAATATGAAATATAATTACATTTATTCTTGTTATCAATAAAGGTGAGACTGAACATGGACAAGGCGCAGGAAAAACAGAAGGAGAGCTACCGGAGCAGAATCAAGAAGGGGACCAAGTGCTACGACATCCGGGCGAATTACTTGGCTTGGAAGAAGGACGAAAGGAAGGCGAGACCTGGGAAACCTCGCTGTTTTTTCGCTCCTAGCTGGGGTCACCATCTGTTAAAGTAAATATAAAACCTCTTAGATAATTACTATTTGCATTAGCCCACAAAATAACCTGAGGCTAGTTTTAGTTTCCCTAACACTAATATTTTCTGTTTGTCTTCCTAGGGTTACCTCAGCGGAAGTCAACAATCTTCTACAGTTGGAGCAGTTTGACGGTCGACCACTGAAAGCACTGACGCCCTACACTTCAGTGAAGCCCAATAGACAAAGTATGTTAAGCTTCGGTTAGCATTTGAGAAAGCAAGAAATGGTAGTTATGCTGAGCTTATAAAAATGTACCTGTTCAATTTACCTCTCCAAATGACATTAGGACCATCGACTGTCAGAGCCCCCCATGAGGTATCCCATCCACCAGAACCAGTGAGTCCGGATCAGTCTGATTGTCTGTGCGCTGAGTCGGAGGGGGACCAGCTTGAGGTAGGCTATACCTTCTAAAAGTGTTGAAAAGTACATATCTCCCATTTATAACACTGCACTAATCCATCAAACTTTTTCACAGTAAAGTGTAAACTGTGTGTTTGCTTGTTAATGTCTCTGTCTCCTACCCTGTTCCCTTTAACTCTGCTCTTGTTCCCCAGGAGCTGGAGGTTCTGCCCAACACCCAGACATTGATCCACCTGATGTCCTCCATTACCAACCACCCTCCAACTTTTCATTAAATATTCTACAGCTACTGATGTTGTCATTATCTGCTAAGAAAGTGAGATAATATGTGAGAGAAATCAAATCGTATTGGTTACATACGAGTGTTTAGCAGATGTTATTGCGGGTGTAGTGAAATGCCTGAGTTTTTAGCTCCGACAGTGCAGTAATATCTAACAAGTAACATCTAACAATTTCACAACATATACACACAAATCTAAGTAAAGGAATGGAATTAAGAATATATAAATGTATGGATGAGCAATGTCAGAGTGGCATAGACTAAGATTCAGTAGAATGGTATAGAATACAGTATATACATATGAGATGGGTAATGCAAGATATGTAAACATTATTCAAGTGAATAGTGTTCCATTTATTAAAGTGGTCAGTGATTTCAAGTCTATGTATATAGGCAGCAGCCTCTATGAGCTAGTGATGGCTATTAAACAGGCTGATGGCCTAGAAGATAGAAGCTGTTTTTCAGTCTCTCGGCCAAATTTGTTCAGCCTCCTGAGGTTGAAGAGGCGCTGTTGCGCCTTCTTTACCACACTCTGTGTAGGTGGACCATTTCAGTTTGTCAGTGATGTGTACGCCGAGGAACTTGAAGCTTTCCACATTCTCCACTGCTGTCCCGTCGATGTGGATAGGGGGTGCTCCCTCTGCTGTTCCCTCAAGTCCACGATCATCTCCTTTGTTTTGTTGACGTTGAGTGAGTGGTTGTTTTGCTGACACACTCTGAGTGCCCTCACCTCCCTGTAGGCTGTCTCATCGTTGTTGGTTATCAAGCCTACTATTGTGTCATTTGCAAACTTTATGATTGAGTTGGAGGCGTGCATGGCCATGCAGTCATGGGTTAACAGGGAGTACAGGAGGGGGCTGAGCATGTACCTTTGTGGGGCCCCAGTGTTGAGGATCAGCAAAGTGGAGATGTTACCTACCTTCACCACCTGGGGGTGGCCCATCAGTCCAGGACCCAATTGCACAGGGCGGGTTTGAGACCCAGGGCCTCAAGCTTAATGATGAGCTTGGAGGGTTCTATGGTGTTGAACGCTGAGCTATAGTCAATGAACAGCATTCTTACATAGGTATTCGTCTTGTCCAGATTGGATAGGGCAGTGTGCAGTTTGATGGCATCGTCTGTGGATCTATTGGGGCGGCAAGCAAATGGAAGTGGGTCTAGGGTGACAGGTAAGGTAGAGGTGATATAATCCTTGACTAGTCTCTCAAAGCACTTCATGATGACAGAAGTGAGTGCTACGAGGCAATAGTCATTTAGTTCAGTTACCTTTGCTTTCTTGGGTACAGGAACAATGGTGACCATCTTGAAGCATGTGGGGACATAGACTGGGATAGGGAGAGATTGATTATGTCCGTAAGCTGGTCTGCGCATGCTCTGAGGACATGGTTAGGGATGTAGTCTTGGCCGGCAGCCTTGCGAGGGTTAACATGCTTAAATGTCTTACTCATGTCGGCCATGGAGAAGGAGAGCCCACAGTCCTTGGTAGCGGGCCGCGTCGGTGGCACTGTCTTATCCTTAAAGCAGGCGAATAAGGTGTTTAGCTTTTCCGGAAGCAAGACGTTGGTGTCCGTGACGTGTCTGGTTTTCCTTTTGTAGGTCGTGATTGTCTGTAGACCCTGCCACATACGTCTCGTGTATGAGCCGTTGAATTGCGACTCCACTTTGTCTCTATACTGACGTTTTGCCTGTTTGATTGCCTTGTGGAGGGAATAACTACACTGTTTGTATTCTGCCATATTCCCAGTCACCTTGCCATGGTTAAATGATAATGATTCGCGCTTTCAGTTTTGCGAATGCTGCCATCTATCCACGGTTTCTGGTTAGGGTAGGTTTTAATAGCCACAGTGGGTACAACATGTCCTATACACTTTCTGATTAACTCAGTCACCGTAATAGTATATTCGTCAATATTATTCTCAGAAGCTACCCGGAACATATCTCAGTCCGTGTGATCAAAACAATCTTGAAGGGTGGATTCCGATTTAGTCAGACCAGCATTGAATATTCCTTAGCACGGGTACTTCCGGAGTACTTTTGAGTTTCTGCTTATAGGAAAGGAGGAGCAAAATGGGGTCGTGGTCAAATTAGCTGAAAGGAGGGTGGGGGAGAGCCTTGTAGGCATTCCGGAAGTTTGAGTTACAGTGGTTGAGTGTTTTAGCAGCGTGAGTACTACAGTCGATATGTTAATAAAACTTTGGCTGCTTTTTCCTCAAATTTGCTTTGTTAAAATCCCCAGCTACAATAAATGCAGCCTCAGGATATGTGGTTTCCAGTTTGCATAAAGTCCAGTGAAGTTCTTTGAGGGCCGTTGTGGTATCAGATTGAGGGGGGATATACATGGCTGTGACTATAACAAAAGAAGATTATCTTGGGAGATAAAACGGTCAGCATTTGATTGTGAGGTATTCTATGTCAGGTGAACAAAAGGACTTGAGTTCCTGTATGTTATCACAATTACACCATGAGTCGTTAATCATGAAACACACACCCCTGTGTCACGACTTCCACCGAAGTCGTTTCCTCTCCTTGTTCGGGCGGCGTTCGGCGTCACCGGTCTTCTAGCCATCGTCGATCCACTTTTCATTTTCCATTTGTTTTGTCTTGTTTTCCTACACACCTGGTTTCCATTTCCCTCATTATTTGTTGTGTATTTAACCCTCTGTTCCCCCCATGTCTTTGTGTGGGGTTGTTTGTTGTAAGTTCTTGTGCACTTGTTTACTGGTGCGCGTCAGGTTTTTGTACCCATATTCTGTTGTATTTTTATGCCGTTGGTTTTTGGATTAAACTGCTCCGGCTACTACCTAGTTCTGCTCTCCTGCGTCTGACTTCCCTGCCACCAGTTACGCACCCTTTTACACCCTGCCCATCTTCTTCCCAGAGAAATATTTATTCCTGTCTGTGCGATGAACTGAGAACCCAACTGGCTGGACCGACTGACAGTATATCCCAAGACAGCAATGTATCCGTGAAACAGAGTATGTTACAATCCCTGATGTCTCTCTGGAAAGAAACCCTCGCCCTGAGTTCATCAACTTTATTATCCAGAGACTGAATATTAGCGAGTAATATACTTGGAAGCGGTGGGTGGTGTGCGCGCCTCCTAAGTCGGACTAGAAGAGCACTCCGAGTACCTCTCCTCCGCCGGCGTTGTTTTGGGTCAGCCTCTGGAATTAGTTCAATTTCCCTGGGGGGTGCGAACAAAGGATCCGCTTCGGGAAAGTTGTATTCCTGGTCATAATGCTGGTGGTGCTGGTGAGTTACCGCCACTCTGATATCCAATATTTCTTCCCGGCTGTGTAATAACACAAAAATAATTCTGGCTTACCAATTTAAGAAAATACATTAAAAAAAATGCAAAACTTCCTAAGAGCTAGAAGCGAGGCAGCCCTCTGTCTGCGCCATTTTTTATTTTCCTTGATACACAGAAACTAAAAACACTAGCACTGCAAACACTCAGAACAAAGATAGCACTATTTGGCCAAATAATGTCCCCCAGCCAAATGGTGTTCCCCTCTGCGTTACAATGGGATTCGATAAACTATTAGCCTCTGCTGCTATATCAACGGCGTGATGACCTAATGATTCGAATTTTGGAGATCATTGCAGCCTAAATGACGTTATTTTCACCATCGCTATGCAAACAAGGCTGATTTCCACAACAATTTTGCTGTTTAAACAAGTTTTCTTTAGCTAATAAAATGAAAACATTAATTCAAACTACTTCTGGGTACCTTGTTAACATTACAACATGAAATCCATGTCTTAAACATTGCTACGTTTCGGAAATGGAAAAGAAAACGTGTAATCTGCTCGACACAAATTACTTACCTTACAGATCACGAAGTCAGCTAATTTCCACTTCATTCATATGCAAATCCATTTGATTCATACACTGGCTTGTCTGTCATGTTTTTATTTTAACTTGCTCTTCCCTTATCTACACTGAAATAATATAATTTCAGTAGCCCTCTTAAGATTTTAAAAAACCTCTCTCATAGCTCTTTAGTACACCCTTGTGGTTGAATATATATGTATCTATTATCGGTCCTAGGTTAGAACAATGAATAATATGTAACAAATAAATAACATCAAAGGATAACTTACAATAATGAACACCTTGTGAAACAGCTGTGAAAACCAACCTGGCAACATTTAAGATTTTAATATATAAACTTTGTTTTTTTGTAGAGTTTATTTCCACAGATTTTTTTATTTTTATGCACTCACATGGCAATCAGACTAAAATACTGTATTTTGGTGTGTGGAATATAGAGGTGGTTGCTGTGTGGGTGAGATGTTCTGCCTGTCACATGTTCTCAACAGGCAGCCAGTTTCAGAAGGGGGACTTGAAGAGGGAGACTGCAAAGTCCAGGCACTGCTGCTCTCGTTCTGAGTGTTTGCAGTGCTAGTGTTTTTGCTAATCTGTATATCTCACATACTATGTGCCCAGTATGATAGTTTTCTTGCTCTTTCTTAGCAGATAATGACAACATGACAACAACAGTAGCTGTAGATGTAATGAAACGTTGGAGGGTGGTTGGAAATATTGGAAAGATAAAATATCCTCGAGGGATGCCATTGAAGTGCAAGCTACGTACAAACAGAAAGCTGCAATAACAGTTACAGTAGCTTGCTAGCTGACTAGGCAGGCCAAGGTATATAAGTACAGTAGCTAGCAACGTCAATCTAAAAACAGCTTAGATTATTCATTCTTACTTAACAATATTTACTTATATAAAGACAAATACATGGAAAAGAAAGTGCTCTCTTTCCAGTCTTTTCGGTCCTCTGAAGCATCAGGTTGTCACCTTCAAAAACACTGTCCTTGGAGAGCAATTCTGAGGTAATAAATTTGCTTGGACTGAGCGAGCGTTTATGCGGTGAAATAGAACTACAACTGCCCGCATCCTCCTTCCTTCGCGACCGCTATGAGGTAATATAGAGCCAAGCAACCAGCATAGCAATGGATGCTTTGGTTTTATACGTAATCCGGTCAGAATGTTGCAAGATCTAGCAACAGCCCTAGCAACAGAAACTAGAACTCATGGAATCCCATTATGACGCAGAGGGGGACACTATTTGGCATGACAGGCCCACAGCTCTGCTTTGAAGCTGACCATTCAGGCACTGGTGACGTTTGACACCGATAGTGGTGTTGGCTTTACAGGCAACTGTGGAGAGTGCAGCCGCACTCCAAAACGCACGTTCTGCCGCCCGCATATTCAAACTTCCAGCCACTGTTGCACTCCTCAAACGAGTTAGTCCATTTAGGGCAGCAGCAGCTCATGTTTCAATCATTAGGACATTGACAAACAATGCAGGGGCAGAGACTGCCATTTCACGCAGGTTAACAAGCAGTGAGGCCTCCTCTCACTTAAATGATATTTGACCATTCCCAATGAAGTCTCCATTCACTCCATGGTGGGAACGGGTGAAGACCCAGTACAACGCATATAGTATTGAAATGCGAGATGTATGGCAAGTACTTTTACTCTCAATTCCAAGTGAAATTGCCCACAGAGCCATGGATGATTTTAAGGAGGGCACAATTGTTAACCAGCTGTTTCACAATGAAACCAATGCAGACATATTATACGGTGCTTTCGGAAAGTATTCAGACCCCTTCTTTTTCCACATTTTGTTACTTTACAGCATTATTCTAAAATTTATTAAATCGTTTTTTCCCCCCTCATCAATCTACACATAATGCCCCATAATGACAAAGCAAAAACAGGTTTTTAGATATGTTAGCAAATGTATTCAAAATAAAAATTTGAAATATTACATTTACGTAAGTATTCAGACCCTTTACTCAGTACTTTGTTGAAGCACCTTTGGCAGCGATTACAGTCTTGAGTCTTCTTGGGGTTTTTATTTATTTATTTACCCTTTATTTAACTAGGCAAGTCTTCTTGGGTATGACGCTACAAGCTTGGCATACCTGTATTTGGGGAGTTTTTCCCATTCCTTTCTGCAGATCCTCTCAAGCTATGTCAGGTTGGATGTGGAGCGTTGCTGCACAGCTATTTTAAGGTCTCTCCAGAGATGTTAGATCGGGTTCAAGTCTGGGCTCTGGCTGGGCCAATCAAGAACATTCAGAGACTTGTCCCGAAGCCACTCCTGCGTTGTCTTGACTGTGTGCTCAGGGTCATTGTCCTGTTGGAAGGTGAACCTTCACCCCAGTCTGAGGTCCTGAGCGCTCTGAAGCAGGTTTTTCATCTTTCTGTATTTTGCTCCGTTCATCTTTGCCCCGATTCCAGTCCCTGCTGCTGAAGAACATCCCCACAACATGATGCTGCCACCACTATGCTTCACCGTAGCGTTGGTGCCAGGTTTCCTCCAGACGTGACTCTAGCCATTCAGGCCAAAAAATTAAATCTTGACTTCATCAGAACAGAGAATCTTGTTTCTCATGGTCTGAGAGTCTTAGGTGCCCTTTGGCAAACTCCAAGCGGGCTGTCATGTGTCTTCTACTGAGGAGTGGCTTCCGTCTAGCCACTCTACCATAAAGGCCTGATTGGTGGAGTGCTGCAGAGATGGTTGTCCTTCTGGAAGGTTCTCAGGGAGGTTCTCTGACAGAGGAACTCTGGAGCTCTGTCAGAGTGGTCATCTCCCTGATCAAGGCCCTTCTCCCCCGAGTGCTCAGTTTGGCCAGGCGGACAGCTGTGCCTCGACACAATCCTGTCTCGGAGCTCTGTGGACAATTCCTTTGACCTCATGGCTTGGATTTTGCTCTGACATGCACTGTCACCTGTGGGACCTTATATAGACAGGTGTGTGCCTTTCCAAATCATGTCCAATCAATTGAATGTACCACAGGTGGACTCCAAGTTGTAGAAACATCAAGGATTATCAATGGAAACAGGATGCACCTGAGCTCAATTTCGAGTCTCATAGCAAAGGGTCTGAATACTTATGTAAATTAGGTATTATTATTTGTATTTATTTTTTGAGATTTGCAAACATAAAAAAAAACTAATTTCACTTTGTCATTATGGGGTATTGTGTGTAGATTGTTCAGGGGGGAAATTATGTAATCCATTTTAGAATAAGGCTATAACGTAACAAAATATGGAAAAAGAGAAGGGGTCTGAATACTTTCCGAATGCACTGTATAATGAATATGAATTCGGAGGATTAAAATGATTAAATATTAAAGCTTCAGTCATACAAAAGTTGTACTTAAATCCAAATTGGGTTTAATCGAACAGAAAAGACAGGACAAATATTACAACAAATATTATGGTTAAACTCAAATATACTAGTTCATAAAAAAATGGGGATATATATATATATATATATATATATATTTTTTTTTTTTAAATTATAATCCTTGTTCACGATATCATAAATATGACTGGTGGAGTTATGTCACACATGTAGCTAACAAAAATATATGGATATGTCTGCTCTATCCAAAATTACAACCAACTGACTACAGCATTACCACAAAAATGTAAGAGGCAAGTGGATGGGGAAAAAGTAAGCAACTGCAGTAAGGAACAAAATTGGTTAAAGACAATTGTGATAAATAAAAAAAAGTATACCAGTTTCAGTTAAGGACCAAAATATTTACAGCTGCACCATATAGGTTGAAAAATAGTTGAGAAGAGATTTTCGATGTGCGATATAATCTAATGTTTTGCTTTCGCTTTAAAGCCTTTTTGAAATCGGACAGTGTGGTTAGATTAACAAGAGTCTTGTCTTTAAAATGGTGTAAAATAGTCATATGTTTGAGAAATTGAAGTTATAGTATTTATGAGGTATTTGTATTTCGCGCCATGCGATTCCACTGGCTGTTGCAAGCGTCCCACCTTGCCCAGGGAGGTTTAGGACAGACGTTCCGCTAGCGCTTCCACCTGCGGAACCCATAGCCAACAGCCAATGGCATCGCACGGCGCGAAATACAAAACCAATTAAAATACCACAATTCAATTTTCTCAAACAATCAACTATTTTACACCATTTTAAAGACAAGACTCTCGTTAATCTAACCACATTGTCTGATTTCAAAAAGGCTTTACAGCGAAAGGAAAACATTAGATTATGTCAGGAGAGTACCCTCCTAAAAATAATCACACAGCCATTTTCAAAGCAAGCATATATGTCACAAAAACCAAAACCACAGCTAAATGCAGCACTAACCTTTGATGATCTTCATCAGATGACACTCCTAGGACATTATGTTGTACAATACATGCATGTTTTGTTCAATCCAGTTCATATTTATATCAAAAAACTGCTTTTTACATTAGCATGTGACGTTCAGAACTAGCATACCCACCGCAAACTTCCGGTGAATTTACTAAATTACTCACGATAAACGTTCACAAAAAACAGAACAATTATTTTAAGAATTATAGATACAGAATTCCTTTATGCAATCGCTATGTCCGATTTTAAAATAGCTTTTCGGCAAAAGCACATTTTGCAATATTCTGAGTAGATAGCTCGCCATCACGGGCTAGCTATTTTGACACCCACCAAGTTTGGCACTCACCAAACTCAGATTTACTATAAGAAAAATTGGATTACCTTTGCTGTTCTTCGTCAGAATGCACTCCCAGGACTTCTACTTCAATAACAAATGTTGGTTTGGTTCAAAATAATCCATAGTTAAGTTTAAATATCCTCTGTTTTGTTCGTGCGTTCAAGACACTCTCCGAAGGGTGACGCGCCCGATGCGTTTCGTGACAAAAAAATTCTAAATATTCCATTACCGTACTTCGAAGCATGTCAAACGCTGTTTAAAATCAATTTTTATGCGATTTTTCTCGTAAAAAAGCGATAATATTCCGACCGGGAAACTCGGCCCGTGCACCCGCCCCCAGTGTCATTGTTCTCTGATCGACCACTATCCAAATGCGCTACTGTTTTTCAGCCATGGCCTGCAAAGTCGTCATTCCCCGTTCTGCCGCCTTCTGAGAGCCTATGGGAGCCGTAGGAAGTGTCACGTTACATCAGAGATCCTCAGTTTTCAATAAAGAGAGTGTAGAAGGCCAAGAAATGGTCAGAGAGGGCACTTCCTGTAAGGAATCTTCTCAGGTTTTTGCCTGCCATATGAGTTCTGTTATACTCACAGACACCATTCAAACAGTTTTAGAAACTTTATGGTGTTTTCTATCCAAATCAAACAATGTTATGCATATTCTAGTTTCTGGACAGTAGTAATAACCAGATTAAATCGGGTACGTTTTTTATCCGGCCGTGCAAATACTGCCCCCTACCCTAGAGAGGTTAAAGGTGAACCAGCAAAAAACAATAAACAACACAACGAACAAAAAGCTTCGTAGTGCGAAATACATGCAACCAAACAAAGACAAGATCCCACAACTGACTGTGGGAAAAAGGGCTGCCTAAGTATGATTCCCAATCAGAGACAACGATAGACAGCTGCCTCTGATTGGAAACCATACTAGGCCAATCAAAGGAAAAACCAACATAGAATGCCCACCCCATGTCACACCCTGACCTAACCAAACAGAGAAAAAACGGCTCTCTCAGGTCAGGGCGTGACACAGAGATAGATGGGACGGGTTGAGGGTAGCTGAGGGGTGGGACTAAAAACACAAATATAAAAAGATGACTCATGTAAAATATACAGTATCTGTAAAATGTATTTAGTAAGGCTTATACTTACAGTTTATACAAAGTATTGTTGTCAAAGCACCCCCAAAACATGATGCTGCAACCCCCGTGCTCCACGGTTGGGATGGTGTTCTTCGGCTTGCAAGCCTCCCCCTTTTTCCTCCAAACATAACGATGGTCATTATGGCCAAACATTTCTATTTTTGTTTCATCAGACCAGAGGACATTTCTCCAAAAAGTATGGTCTTTGTCCTCTTGTGCAGTTGCAAACTGTAGTCTGGCTTTTTCATGGCGGTTTTTGAGCAGTGCCTTCTTCCTTGTTGAGCGGCCTTTCAGGTTATGTCGATATAGGACTCGTTTTACTGTGGATATATATATATACTTTTGTACCTGTCCTCCAGCATCTTCACAAGGTCCTTTGCTGTTGTTCTGGGATTGATTTGCACTTTTCGCACCAAAGTATGTTCATCTCTAGGAGACAGAACTTGTCTCCTTCCTGAGCAGGATGACGGCTGCGTGGTCCCATGGTGTTTATACTTGCGTACTAATGTTTTTACAGATGAACGTGGTACGTTCAGGCGTTTGGAAATTGCTCTCAAGGATGAACTAGTCTTGTGGAGGTCTACAATTGTTTGTCTGAGGTCTTGGCTGATTTCTTTTGATTTTCCCATGATGTCAAGCAAAGAGGCACTTAGTTTGAAGGTAGGCCTTGAAATAATTCCACAGCTACACCTTCAATTGACTCAAATGATGTCAATTAGCCTATCAGAAGCTTCTAAAGTAATGACATAATTTTCTGGAATTTTCCAAGCTGTTTAAAGGCACAGTCAACTGACCCAGTGGAATTGTGATACAGTGAACTATAAGTGAAATAATCTGTCTGTAATCAATTGTTGGAAAAATGACTTGTGTCATGCACAAAGTAGATGTCCTAACCGACTTGCCAAAACTATATTTTGTGAACAAGAAATTTGTGGAGTGGTTGAAAAACGAGTTTTAATGACTCCAACCTAAGTGTATGTAAACTTCCGACTTCAATTGTACATCATTTACACACACACACACACACACACACACACACACACACACACACACACACACACACACACACACACACACGGAGAGATAAGTCACCTCAGACAGATCCAGCTCCGAGAGGCCCAACAGATTTTAATTTAGAATGGAAAATGTATGTGTTTTTGCAACAACTGTTAGTGCATCAAATTGTATTGCATCGATTCGTTCTCTAATCAAACCAAATCGCACCAAATTGTTTCAAACTAAAACGTATCATTCCTGTATCGTATCGGAGCCCATGCATCTAGAAACATATTGAATAATTTTGAAAGCGAAAGATGCACCTCCCTAGTTACTAGCTACCTGTCCAAAATGGTAATTATTAACGTAACTTTTGGATTATCCAAACTCATTAACGTAATCATATTACTTTCCCCTCATGACCAAAAGTATGTGGACATCTGTTCGTCGAACATCTCATTCCAAAATTATGGGCATTAATATGGAGTTGGTCCCCCCTTTGCTGCTATAACAGTCACCACTCTTATGGGAAGGCTTTCCACTAGATGTTAGAACATTGCTGCAGGGACTTGCTTCCATTCAACCACAAGAGCATTAGTGAGGTCGGGCACTGATGTTGGGCAATTAGGCATGGCTTGCAGTCAGCATTCCAAAACATCCGAAAGGTGTTCGATCAGGTCAGGGCTCTGTGCAGGCCAGTCAAGTTCTTTCACATTGATCTCGACAAACTATTTCTGTATGGACTTCGCCTTGTGCACGGGGGCATTGTCATAAAAATGACTTGTGAAACAAGAAAGGGCCTTCCTGAAACTGTTTCCACAAAGTTGGAAGCACAGAATGGTCTGGAATTTCATTGTATGCTGTAGCGTTAAGATTTCCCTTCACTGGAACTAAGGGGCCTAGCCCGAACAATGAAAAACAGCCCCAGACCATTATTCCTCCTCCACCAAACTTTACAATTGGCACCATGCATTGGGGCAGGTAGCAACTGAGGACAGACAATTTTATTTACAAGCGACGCACTTCAGCACTCGGCGGTCCCGTTATGTGAGCTTGTGTCGCCGACCACTTTGCGGCTGAGCTGTTGTTGCTCCTAGATGTTTCCACTTCACAATAACAGCACTTACAGTTGACCGGGGCAGCTCTAGCAGGGCAGAAATTTGACAAACTGACTTGTTAGAAAGGTGGCATCCTATGACGGTGCCACGTTGAAAGTCACTGAACTCTTCAGTAAGGCCATTCTACTGCCAATGTTTGTCTATGGAGATTGCATGGCTGTGTGCTCGATTTTATACACCTGTCAGCAATGGGTGTGACTGAAATCGCCGAATCCACTAATTTGAAGTGGTGTCCACATACCTTTGTATACAGTATATAGTGTATATGCTTTATAAATACAGCATATTCCAATTCAGTGGTGGTCAGTGCCATTTAAGATGAGGGACGACAATTTTTTTCATGAGCATGGCCTTATTTCTATTACAGCATATTGGATGACTCTCATTCATATTCCAATCACCCAGTTAAATGTAACAGCGATAGGTTTAGGCTACTTCATGATACTCAAATTTTCCCTATACCCATCACGAGGTTGCTACAATGAAAGTTTACAACGTAGGTGAACACAGGTTGAGAGACAAATGTGCCTGCATCTAGCTGATATAGGGCGTAATCATTAGTCCAACAGTTGTAAATGAGAGTTTCTATTGGACAAATGGAGGTATTTTTAACCCCGTTTTGTTCCGTTTCAAAAAAGTTTATCAACAGAATCGGCGGAATGAATACATCCCTGATCATAAACAGAGTTCACTCCCATAACAGCCACATTGTATTCCTTTTCTCCCCTTCGCTTGTGGACCACAATGCACAACAAATCAGCTGTATGTTACCAGGCAAAAAACCTTTCCAAGCCAAACCTCTACAGACTACATCGTTGACACCATATTAGCTAAAGTAACGTCATAGTCAGCATAGCTAATAGAACTAACACGTTAGTAGACCCGCTACGATCATGCAGTAACGTTAGTGTACACTGTGAAACTATGCAATACATATAAATAAACTGAACGAAAAAACAAACCGGGACGCAGAGATGAACACAGACACAACTCAAAATGAATCACCCACAAAACCCAGGTGGAAAAACCCCTACTTAAGTATAATCTCCAATTAGAGACAACGAGGACCAGCTGCCTCTAATTGGAGATCATCCCAAACAAACCCCAACATAGAAATACAAAACTAGAACCTAAACATGGAAATAGAAAACCTAGGGAAAAAAAACCTGTCATGCCCTGACCTACTCTACCATAGAAAATAACATCTTTCTATGGTCAGGACGTGACAACTACATAAATGTGTTACATACTGTATGTCATGTTTTATAAAGTGTTCATAAATGTGACATAACTGTGTGACATAAAATAACAATGTAAAATGTGACATAACCCACTATATTGAATATGACAAACATGTGCTTTATAAAGGGTAACGTGTTGGGTCGAAGGATTGGAATACGCTCTAAAGTGAAGTAACAACAAAGAAAGTTAGCAGTTCTGTTTGGAAATGCCTTTATCACACCATCTGGACAAGGGCATTTCTGTGTTGTGCCAGAAACTCTAAATGGGGAGATGGGGAAACTCCATTCAATTTGCATTATTATAGTCCTCTTTCATTTACAAATTTCATCATGTGACTATGAGACATAGACGTATCTAAGGGATTTTTATTTAGCTGAGCCTGCTAACTAGGTTAATTGGTTGTCAGAGCCAGTGATTTTCGAATCTGAGAGTAAATAGAGTCGAATATATTGATCAAATTCACCTTGTTTGAAAGAGATTTACATGGTTATAAAAACGTCACACCAGGGTAAGCATACATGAAACACAGTCCTTATTTTAAGTGTTTCTAAAATCCCCTATGGGAAAAATGAATGGTGGGAAAATTATTGGAACCATTTCCCTGTTTGACCACTAGGTTTTATGGGCATTATGACTCATACTGTGGTACTCTTGCCGCGTTCAAAACAACTAGGAATTCGAAACTGGGAACTTGGAAATCTCCAACTTCAGTACATTCAAAACAACAATTTGAATGGTCATCCAACTTGGAATTCCTTCTCGGGAACTCGAGCCTCTTTCTAGAGCTCATACTTTCTGAGCTGAAGATCACTGATGTCATGATTTGAGTTTCCAGTTGTTTTGAACACGGCATCTATTGGGCATTTGATTTGCGAACTCATCACATGATCAGTGTCTCGCCAGCAACACTAAAAAAGTACTTCCGGGCCATGGAATTTTGATAATTTTCCAAATAAAAGTCCCTCATTTAATAGTATAAAAGTGTCAACCTGTATTTATTAATGATACACAAAAAATTATGTCCAAACATTAACAGTGATTCATATTTGTATTAAATGTGGGATTTAAAACATGTTCCAAGGTCATATAAATGCCCCAAATGCGAATCACTGGGATACATATTGGCTTATAGAGCAAAACCTATTCTGGGTGCCGCAGTGAAAGTATTGTAGGGAGTACTCAGTAGGGTCTGTAGAATGTATATGGTGTCATTTCATGGGGCTCTGAATAATACAGAGTGTTGCTGGCCTTTTGCTACACCCATTCCATTGCCGGCCACAATGCAAATCACTGTATATGGAATGCATACTCATCACATGTACGATTACTGCGCCACAGAAAACCCTCTAACCAAACAACAGTCCAGGGCATGTGCACTGAATTAAAGGGCAACTACACACAATTTAAGTTTCTTAGATTTTTCACAGACCTCAAAAGTCATCCCCTGATGAGGTTTAAGCATTGTTGTGAACACAGAAAATCAAATGTCTTTATATTTTTAAAAAAGTGTGAAAAAAATGAGGGAAAACCTGAAAAACCAACGTTTTTTCATGTGCATGACTGCACTTTGGGTAAAGTTGAGGTCCAGTCCAATATTGACAATGCAGAGGGAAAGAAGTTGGGCCATCCTATAAATATTTTAGAGTAATATAATATATACAATTTTGCAGACACTTTTATCCAAAGCAACTTACAGTCATGCGTGAATACATTTTTACGTATAGGTGGTCCCAGGAATCAAACCCACTATCCTGGCATTGCAATTCTCTACCAAGATGCATGACAGGGTTATAAATGCTTTGTGAAACCTCAATTTAATATGATTTATAAGGCCTTTTATTATGCGGTGCTTATGCCACCTGTTATAAGGCACAGGTTTATGTCATATTTGACATAATTGGTTGTCACATTTGACATTGGTGGTTATGTTACACAGTTATGCCATATTTATGAACCCTTTATAAAGCATGACATACCGTTATAGGTGATTTGTAACACATTTATATAGTGTTTATGAAGGCTTTATGAAGCCTTTATAAGCTGCATGTAATTTAAAGCAGGACCATGTTTACAGGGTTGGATCCTAAAAAAAAATGTGTAAAGTGATAAAAAAATAAGTTAGCTGTGCAAGACATTTTATAGATAAAAGGAAAAGTAGCATAATGTTTTTAAATGTGTGCAGGCTTTTCTCCTCTGACAATACAACATCTGATTCAAAGGGGGTGTGGCAGATTTCAAAACTATTCCATGGTACGATACAATTGTGCTTCATCCTCAAAAGGAGGCTATCAAGGAGGGGAGGACCATCTCCATTTGCATAATGAATTGACACACTCCTCAACCACATATCGGTTTCTGGGTCACAGAGGGAGGACAGAGGATGGATTTTTGCCCATTCGAGAAAAGGCCACAGTGTCCTTCGCTTCCACTTGCCAAGCACTACTGTCCCACAACAGCGTGGTAAGTCGTTACCTAGTAGCCAATATCAGAGTGACAACCACAGTAAGCACACGCATACAATGCATACAAGCAACAGTACAGTCATCATCAGTGCTTTTAATAAAAAATAAACAAATGTTTAATTATTAGTGTAAAACTAACAGTGAAATACGACTCAAACTCATCTTCTGGCTACAAATCAGAAGTCCAACTGTCACGGTTGTCGTAGGGTAGAGACCAAGACGCAGCGGGAAAATGTACACTCATCTTCTTTTTATTAGGTGAAGAAGGAAAACACATAAACGTATACAAAACAAAACGAACTTGACAGTCTTGTCAGGCAAACAGCTAAACAAGAACAATCTCCCACAAAATCCCATGAAAAACAAACTCCTAACTATAGGACCCTCAATCAGAGGCAACAATAACCAGCTGCCTCCAATTGAAGGTCCAACCCCAATTAACTAAACATAGAACTACAAAAGACTAGATAGAACATAGAAATATACTATCATAGAACAATGACTAACAAACCCCGGACTAATAAATCAAATACCCCCTCTACCTAAACACATACACAAAACACACCCTGAACCACATAAAACAAACACCCCCTGCCACGTCCTGACCAAACTACAATAACAAATAACCCCTATACTGGTCAGGACGTGACAGTACCCCCCCCCCCCCCAAAGATGCACCTCATACAAAAAACAAAAATAACCCCCAAAACAAAAATAAATCCCAAAACTAAAGGGAGGGAAGGGAGGTTGGCTGCCGTCACCAACGGCTCCTGTGCTACACCCCCCCCCCTCCCCAAACCTCCTACAGTGGAGGTGGCTTAGGCTCAGGCCTTAATCTACCTGACGAAACCACCCCCACTGCATACCTTTGCCAGAGGCTAGTCACTGAAGACCCTGGACTGTCCTCTGGGAGCTCTGGACTGTAGGCCGACTCTGGGAGCTCCAGACTGTAGGACGACTCACTCGGTTCCGGACTGTAGGCCGACTCACTCGGATCCGGACTGTAGGCAGACTCACTCGGATCCGGACTGTAGGCTGTCTCACTCAATTCCGGACTGTAGGCCGTCTCACTCGATTCCGGACTGTAGGCCGTCTCACTCGGTTCCGGACTGTAGGCCGTCTCACTCGGTTCCGGACTGTAGGCCGTCTCACTCGGTTCTGGACTGTAGGCCGTCTCACTCGGTTCCGGACTGCACACTGTTGCCGGATACTCTGGACGGGGAACTGTTGCCGGATACTCTGGACGGTGCACTGTTGTCGGACACTCTGGACGGGGTACAGTCGTCGGAAGCTCGGGACTGGGCTGACGCACTGGAAGCCTAATGCGTGGGGCTGGTAGTGGAGGTACCAGACTGGGGACACGCACCTCAAGGCTAGTGCGAGGAGCAGGAACAGGCCGAGTTGGACTGGGCTGACGCACTGGAAGCCTGGTTTGTGGTGCTGGTACCGGATGTGCCAGACTGAAGACACGCACCTCAGGGCTAGTGCGAGGAGCAGGAACAGGACGAGTTGGACTGGGCTGAACCACTGGAAGCCTGGTACGTGGTGCTGGTTTAGGAGACGCCAGACTATGGATACGCACCTCAGGGTCAGCACGAGAAGCAGGAACTGGATATACCGGGCCATGGGTAAGTACTGGAGGTCTGGAGCGCACCTCTTGCACAACCCGTCCTGGCTGGATGGAAATAGCAGCCCTGCACAAGCGGACTGCTGGTACAGGGCGAACTGGGCTGTGCAGAGGCCTGATGGTTGCCGTGCATAGAGCAGGCATAGGGTAGCCTGGGCCTAGGAGGCGCACTGGTGGCCAGATGCGCTGTGCAGGCATCCTCCTTCCAGGCTGGATGCCTACTCTAGCACGGCACTTGCGAGGGGCTGGGATCGCTCGCACCGGACTGTGTGCGTGCGCACGGGCGAGATCGTGCGCACTTCCGCATACTCCGGTGCTCTCCACTCCAGTTGCTTCCCATAATAAGCACGGGGTGTTGGCTTGCGGCTCAATCCTGGCCTCGCCAAACTACCCGTGTGCCCCCCCCAAAAAAATTATTGGGGGTGCCTCTCGTGCTTCCCCTTTGGCGCGTACAAGGCTTCATACCAGCGCCGCTCCACCATGGCTGCCTCTATCTCCTCCGGTGGGCGACGATATTCCCCAGCCTGGTGCCATGGTCCAGCCCCATCCAGAATTTCCTCCCATGTCCATGATTCCCGACAGTCCTTCTGTTGCTGCTTCCTCCGCTGCTTGGTCCGTGGTTGGTGGGAGATTCTGTCACGGTTGTCGTAGGGTAGAGACCAAGACGCGGCGGGAAAATGTACACTCATCTTTTTATTAGGTGAAGAAGGAAAACACATAAACGTATACAAAACAAAACGAACTTGACAGTCTTGTCAGGCAAACAGCTAAACAAGAGAACAATCTCCCACAAAATCCCATGAAAAACAAACTCCTAAATATAGGACCCTCAATCAGAGGCAACAATAACCAGCTGCCTCCAATTGAAGGTCCAACCCCAATTAACTAAACATAGAACTACAAAAGACTAGATAGAACATAGTCATTGTTCTATTTTAGTATATTTCTAACAAACCCCGGATTAATAAATCAAATACCCCCTCTACCTAAACACATACACAAAACACACCCTGAACCACATAAAACAAACAACCCCTGCCACGTCCTGACCAAACTACAATAACAAATAACCTCTATACTGGTCAGGATGTGACACCAACCTCTCGCAGTACAGTAGTTACGTGGTTAGAAATAGAAAAAATATAATGCTGCTGCCTATGCTGCTGCTTGTTACTGCTTGCTGCAGCTCTTCTTCTATGGTATTATGGCGGTCCACAAACAAACGTTAGAGGTACATGCCGCCAACTACAGTACTGGAGTGTGTAGTCAATCACAGTTTACAGACTAAGGGGGAAATTCAGACCTGAGTTACACATGAGAAGGGCCTTGGCCAGGGAGGTGACTAAGAACCCGATGGTCAATCTGACAGAGCTCCAGAGAACCTTCCAGAAGGACAACCATCTCTGCAGCACTCCACCAATCAGGCATTGATGGTAGAATGGCCAGATGGAAGCCACTCCTCAGTAAAAGGCACATGACAGCCCACTTGGAGTTTGCCAAAAGGCACCTAAAGGACTCTCAGACCATGAGAAACAAGATACTCTGGTCTGATGAAACCAAGATTGAACTCTTTGGCCTGAGTGCCAAGCGTCACGTCTGGAGGAAACCTGGCACCATCCCTATGGTGAAGCATGGTGGTGGCAGCATGATGCTGTGGGGATGTTCTTCAGCAGCAGGGACTGGGAGACTAATAAGGATCGAGGGAAAGATGAACGGAGCAAAGTACAGAGAGATCCTTGATTAAAACCTGCTCCAGAGCGCTCAGGACCTCAGACTGGGGCGAAGGTTCACCTTCCAACAGGACAACAACCCTAAGCACACAGCCAAGTCAACGCAGGAGTGGCTTCGGGACAAGTCTCTAAATGTCCTTGAGTGGCCTAGCCAGAGACGGATTTGAACCCGATTGAACCTCTGTAGAACCCTGAAAATACCTGTGCAGCAATGCTCTCCATCCAACCTGACAGCTTGAGAGGATCTGCAGAGAAGAATATAAATGTAATATTTATTAAGAGAACTAAATAACAAATAACATGGAAAACAGTCAGAAAAAACATAATAGTAACAATAATAGACCATATTAATAGAAATAATAACAGCACAATCTTATAAATGCATGCTCATATTTTGAAAATCCTAGCAAGGCTGTAAGCATGTCAGCCCAGCCTACATAGTTCATTGGATACAATTGTTCAAATTAAAAAAAAAAAATGGGTTAGAAATGAAGACAAAACAACCTAAATATATCACAAGACCAGTCCTTTTTTAATGTCCATTACAATCAGACATATTTATTTAACTAGGCAAGTCAGTTAAGAACAAATTCTTATTTACAATGACAGCCTACCAGGGAACAGTGGGTTAACTGCCTTGTTCAGGGGCAGAATGACAGATTCTTACCTTGCCAGCTCAGGGATTCAATCTAGCAACCTTTCAGTTCCTGGCCCAACGCTCTAACCACTAGGCTACCTGCCGCCCCAATATTACATTTTATACAGTCCTCATGATATCCTGTTGTATTCCAACAAAAAATGAAAAAGGAACAGATTCTAACGGCCACTAATGCCCGCAAGTAAAAATTTGTCTTAGGCATAACACTGCCCACAAAGGAATACCCAAGTTTAACTTGCAATCGACAGTCATGGCACGATAGCCAAGAATACATACAGTACTGACAATCCAGAGCAAGTAAACCTGTAAAACCAACCCTCTCTCCACCCATATACATTTTGTTTTTATTCCAGAGTTGTTGCTCTATCACCTCGAATGTTTTACACCTAGGCCTATATCATTAGGATCAAGAATATAAAAGGTAGCATAAATAGCTTATACAGAAATATCTAATATACATGTCTCTCGCTTAGAGAAGTGCTTCCATTACCCAGTTATTGTGTTAGTTCTACCGTTAACTTTAATCAGTTTGTCCCAGTGTTAACCAGCCCACCCTGTTGACAATACCTAATCCATTTGCTGGTGTGTATCGGAACAATTATCATCCTTTACATTTTTTATATTGAGATTTATTTTATAAATGTAGAAGGTTAATAACACCAATTATTTTAGAATCGTATAGGCCTATTCCAATAGAGAACCTAGGCAGGTTTTTAATTGTATAATCCTTTATCCTAGCCCTATAGTAAAACGATTCATATTTATTAAGTTTTATCTTAAAAGCTAATCGTTCCGATTCACATCAGCAAACGACGGCCGCACTATATAACAGCTTTTAAGTCATAATATACCCAACCTCTAAAATTAGGCCATATCATATCAAACTAAAACAACAACCTTGGTATTTCTAATGTACAATCTTCAAATTAAATAAAGAAAAAAATCATAAAGAGAAAAGGTCAGCTTTACCCATCTTCGCCTTCCCCTAAAACATGATAACCTGATATTTCGTCCATATAGTCCAAAGTTCCATATTGCCTAAATATAAAAAGAACAAGTTCATCATGCCCATTCTGCATTACCATAAGTCCAAAATTATTTTAAGTCCACATAGTCCAGGGTTCCATACTGCATAAATATATATTTTTTTTAAATGACAAAATTTAAATTAATACATATTTGTACTGTGTAATGGGGTGCAAACATGTATCAGGGAGAACTTCAACAGGAGGCAGCTATCACTCACAGCCACTTTGTAATCTTCGAGTCCTTGAACAGTTGGTTGTTTACATATCATTTATCGACCACTAGACATGCCTTTTGAAAGTGAGGTACAAAGCACGTCGTCTCCACTATTTCATGGGGAAATGTTTCATGAAAAGAGAATGGGTTGTTCTTCAATTTCCTACCCTGTTGTAAGGAGGCAATTTTCATATTGTAGCGGGTTAGCATAGCTACGATCGGACAGGGCCTTCCCTCTGCTCTGCCACCGAAACAATGAGCCCTTTGAAAATCAATTGTTTCCACCTGTTCGTCCATCATCTTGAGATTACGTTTCATGAACAACTTGACTTTTTCCTTCATTTTCATCCTCCTTTATTCCTATTATAACAACATTATTTTTCATACTTCTGCACTTTAGATCAAGTAATTCGTCTTTCATTGTTTTATTATCATACCGTAGCGTCTTTAAGGGAGTCCACGGTAGTTTTCAATATCTTATTTTCTGCTCGTATTTCTTCCATCATTTTATTACTGTAATCCATTCCTGTTTTTAAGGCCTCAACCTCCCCCAGTAGCCCAGGCAATATATCCAGTTTTTTTTAACTGCTCGCTCATGCTTGTAAGCAATGCTCTATCTTCTGAAGACATAGTTATAAAAACATCCCCCTCCAATGTTAAATTTGGAATTTTAGACTCCGGCTTCCCTTCAGTTTCACTCGCAGAACTTGAGGAAAGGTCTTCTCTTGTTCGCTTCGATGTATCGGTCTCCACGTGGGGTCCGAAAATATTAACACGCTTGAACAATATAAATATGAGCAATAATGACTGTATAAAATAAATAATTTGGCCTCCTGAGTGGCCCAGTGGTCTAAGGCAATGCATTGTAGTGCTAGCTGTGCCACTAGAGATTCTGGGTTCAAGTCCAGGCTCTGTTACAGCCGGCCGCGACCGGGAGATCCATGGGGTGGCGCACAATTTGCCCACCAACATCCGGGTTAGGGAAGGGTTTGGCCGGCAGGGACATCCTTGTCCCATTGAGCACTAGCGACTCCTGTGGCAGGCGCAGTGCACAATGACAGGGTTGCCAGGTGTATGGTGTTTCCTCCGAAACATTGGTGCTTCTGGGTTAAGTGGGCATTGTGTCAAGAAGCAGTGCGGCTTGGTTGGGTTGTGTTTCAGAGGATGCACGGCTCTCGACCTTCTGCTCTCCCGAGTCTGTATGGGAGTTGCAGCGATGAGACAAGACTGTAACTACCAATTTGGGAGAAAAAGGGGTAAATATATATATATCATTTAAACACTGAACTATATTGTATACAACAACAAAAAATGGGGACATTATTCCAACACAATTGCTCTGTGAAAGAGATTTTGTTTAACAAGTATTCTTTTTTTTTCTTAAAAAGGTTGGGGTACAAATTATTGACACCCCTAAATATTCTTAGAAATAAAGTAGTCAAATGTTTAGTATTTGGTCCCATATTCCTATGTCGTGACTTTACTTTCATTAATCTGATGATTGTTAATTATCTAATCAACTAATTATGAATGTATTTACGTGCGATTGCCTTCGTTCGCCGTTTATCTCTGTTGGAACCAGGCCTTCTTAGGAAGGGTGTGGGCCTTTCAGCGGCACGCTTGTAAGGCTCTGATTGTCCAAAAAGGATCCCCCTTTCCCGTTTTCTACTGTTGTTCACTCTGGAAGATGCTCCTTGAAAGATAGGCTAGCCAGCAGTGTCAACGGTTCTCATTAGTGATAAGAGTAGTAGAATACGGTGATTTGAGAAGAGTAGTAGAATAGGATGGTTTGAAGAGTAGTAGAATGGTCCCACTTAAATTAGATTTGACTTAGGACAGCTAATCAGCCGTACCAGTGATTGTCTGGGAGGTGAGCTTCTCGCCTCCACCTCGTGTTGATATTTAGAGATATATAATTCAGAGATATTCCTAAACGATATCATAACCGCCATCGATAAAAGACAGTACTGTGCAGCCGTCTTCATCGACCTGGCCAAGGCTTTCGACTCTGTCAATCACCACATTCTTAGCGGCAGATACAATAGCCTTGGTTTCTATAATGACTGCCTCGCCTAGTTCACTAACTACTTCTCAGATATAGTTCAGTGTGTCAAATCGGAGGGCCTATTGTCTGGACCTCTGGCAGTCTCTATGGGGGTGCCACAGGTTCAATTCTCGGGCCGACTCTTTTCTCTGTATATATCAATGATGTCGCTCTTGCTGCTGGTGATTCTTTGATCCACCTCTATGTAGACGACACCATTCTGTAAACATCTGTCCCATCTTCGGACACTGTGTTAACAAACCTCCAAACGAGCTTCAATGCCATACAACACTCCGTCCATGGTCTCCAACTGCTCTTAAATGCTAGTAAAACTAAATGCATGCTCTTCAACCGATCGCTGCCCGCACCCACCCGACTAGCATCACTTCTCTGGACGGTTCTGACTTAGAATATGTGGACTATAAATACCTAGTTGTCTGGTTAGACTGTAAACTCTCCTTCCAGACTCACATTAAGCATCTCCAATCCAAAATGAAATCTAGAATCGGCTTCCTATTTCGCAACAAAGCCTACTTCACTCGTGTTTCCAAACATACCCTCGTAAAACTGACTATCCTACCGATCCTCGACTTCAGCGATGTCATTTACAAAATAGCCTCCAACACTCTTCTCAGCAAATTGGATGCAGTCTATCACAGTGCCATCCATTTTGTCACCAAGGCCCCATACACTACCCACCACTACGACCTGCATACTCTCATTGGCTGGTCCTCGCTACATATTTGTCGCCAAACCCACTGACTCCGGGTCATCTATAAGTATTTGCTAGGTAAAGCTCCGCCTTATCTCAGCTCACTGGTCACCATTGCAACACCCACACATAGCACTCACTCTAGCAGGTATATTTCACTGGTCATCCCCAAAGCCAACACCTTCTTTGGCTGCCTATCCTTCCAGTTCTCTGCTGCCAATGACTGGAATGAATTGCAAAAATCACAGAAGTTGGAAACTTATATCTCCCTCTCTAACTTTATGCATCAGCTGTCAAAGCAGCTTACCGATCGCTGCAGCTGTACACAGGCCATCTGTAAATAGCCCATCCAACCAACTTTCCACCTCATCACCATATTTGTTTTTGCTTTTCTGCTCTTTTGCACACCAGTATTTGTATTTGCACATCCTCATCTGCACACCTGTCACTCCAGTGTTAATTGCTAAATTGTAATTACTTCGCCACTGTGGCCTATTTATTGCCTTACCTCCTTACTTCATTTGCACACACTGTATACAGATTTTTCTATTGTGTTATTGACTGTACGTTTGTTTATCCCATGTGTAACTCTGTTTTGCTTTATCTTGGCCAGGTCTCAGTTGTAAATTAGAACTTGTTCTCAACTGGCCTACCTGGTTAAATAAAGGTGACATTAAAAAAAATATAAAAAAGAGTTCGAACCACTTTGGACTTGAGCTGCAGCCCGACGCCTTTCTGGTCTAAATGTTCATTTCTTTACCAATCATTTTATGCACTCTGATCAAAAGGGACGGTTCTGTCAGGCTGACACGTTCTCTGACCTCACTCGGGGCATGGCTACTTACTGTGCAAAGTTTATAGGAGACAAATAATCTTATGGCTCCTAAAATCACATTCCTATCTTAACATAAATACTTTCATCGTCTTTCATATTTCATATACAACGTTAAGGATGGAGACTTCGTACATGTAGTGTATATACTTTTCAAGTTACAGTATTTCCTTTACAACACTTTTAATGACATCATAAAATAAAAACCAATATGACATTAGTTTTCTATAGCTCACCACTGACCATTACCCACGTTCTCTGTTAGGAACATTTTCCCAGTATTCGCTTTAGAACGTGTTAGAGTTTTGGCGGGAAACCTCTGTGTAGACAAAGCACATTCCTCTGTGAAATTTGGAGTGGGATGTTCTCTCTCCTCTCCTTTAATTTACGACAGGGTGTGAGCTGTCAATCCCCCATCAGCTCCCTCCTCCCCACTCTGTTGGTGAGAGAGGGTCTGGTTACTGTCATCCATTGCCAAGCAGATCTGACCCATTCGGTTCATCACAGGACAATCATGACACCTAGAGCACAATGACTACATCAAGCTTGTGAATCTACAATCTTGTTGGATGCATTTGCAGATTGTTTTGATTATGTTTCAGATTATTTTGTGCCCAATAGAAACAAGGGTAAATAATGTATTGTGTCATGTTTGGAGTCACTTTTATTGTAAATATAATATGTTTCTGAACACTTTTACATTAATGTGGATGCTACCATGATTACAGGTAATACCGAATGAATCGCAAATAATGATGAGTGAGAAAGTTACAGAGGGTCAAAGATCATACCCCCAGGATTGACCCTTACAAAATCTGGTTATTTTGTATTAGTATATTTTAGCATACAATATAGCTCAGTATTTGAATTATTTATTTTATACAGTCCTTATTGCTCACCTTTAACAAGGGTGGCAATATTTTTGGACCCTGATGTATGTGTGTGTATGGAGGGGAGGGAGAGAGGGAGAGAGGGAGAGAGAGAGAGAGAGAGTGTCGTCGGGGTTTGGCTGGAGTAGGCCGTCATTGTAAATAAGAATTTGTTATTTAGTTAAATAAAGGTTAAATGTAAAAAATAAAAATAAAAAGTTGGGTGATTGTGGAGGCCAGGTCATCTGATGCAGCATACCATCACTCTCTGTCTTGGTCAAATAGCCCTTACACAGCGAAGGCCTGATTCATGCAGTCTCCTCTGAACAGTTGATGTTGAGATGTGTCTGTTACTTGAACTCTGTGAAGCATTTATTTGGGCTGTGATTTGAGGCTGTAACAGTTGTCGTCGGGAATAGAGGACCAAAACGCAGCAGGGATGTGGATGCTCATCTTGATATTTATTTAAAATAAAGAGAACACCAAAACAACAAAACGAAACGCACGAACAACAAAACAGTCTTGTTAGGCTCACACAGGCAAAACAAGAAACAATCTCCCACCACACCAAACCAAACAATTACCCATATATAGGACTCTCAATCAGAGGCAACGAGAAAGCACCTGCCTCCAATTGAGAGTCCAACCCCCCATCAACCTAAACATAGAAATAAAACAAACCAGAAAGAACGTAGAAATACAAAACATAGAACATAGACCAAAACCCAGAAATAATAAATCAAACACCCTACTACATAAATCACCACCCCGAACCACATAAACAAAATACCCTCTGCCACGTCCTGCCCAAACTACAATAACAAATAACCCTTATACTGGTCAGGACGTGATAGTACCCCCCCTAAAGGTGCAGACCCCGGATGCACCTCATAAATAAAAAAAAAAAAAAAAAAAAAAAAAAAAATCCCCCTAAACTAAAGGGAGGGAAGGGAGGGTGGCTGCCGTCACCGACGGCACTTGTGCTACACCCCCCTTCCCAACCCACCTATACAGGAGGTGGTTCTGGCTCCGGCCTACTGTCCTCCAGAATGCAGACAGACTTGCTCAGTTTCGGGCCGTAGGCAGACTCCCATCGTTCCGGATCGTAGGCAGACCTCTTCCGTTCCACACTGTAGGCAGACTCATTTGATACACAGTTAATCATATTTAGTTCCGGATCGTCAACAGACTTACTCAGTTCCGGGTCATAGGCAGACTCACCCAGTTCTGGGTCACAGGCAGACCCCTTCGGTTCCGGGTCGCAGGCAGGCCCCCTCGGTTCCGGGTCGCAGGTAGACTCCCTCGGTTCCGGGTCGCAGGCAGACTCCCTCGGTTCCGGGTCGCAGGCAGACTCCCTCGGTTCCGGGTCGCAGGCAGACTCCCTCGGTTCCGGGTCGCAGGCAGTCTCCCTCGGTTCCGGACTAGACACTGTTGCCGGATACTCTGGACTGCACACTGTTGCCGGATACTCTGGACTGCACACTGTTGCCGGATACCCTGGACTGCACACTGTTGCCGGATACTCTGGACTGCACAATGTTGCCGGATACTCTGAACTGCACACTGTTGCCGGATACTCTGGACTGCACACTGTTGCCGAACTCTCGAGGCTGGGCTGACGCACTGGAAGCCTGATGCGTGGTACTGGATGTGCCAGTCTGGGGACACGCACCTCAGGGCTAGTGCGGGGAGCGGGAACAGGCCGAGTCAGACTGGGTTGACGCACTAGAAGCCTGATGCGTGGTGCTGGTACTGGAGGTATCAGCCTGGGAACATGCACCTCAGGGCTAGTGCGGGGAGCGGGAACAGGCCGAGTCGGACTGGGTTGACGCACTGGAAGCTTGATGCGTGGTGCTGGTACCGGAGGTATCAGCCTGGGTACACGCACCTCAGGGCTAGTGCGGGGAGGGGGAACAGGACGAGTCGGACTGGGCTGACGCACTGGACCGTAGAGGCGTACTGGCGGTCTCGAGCGCAGAACTGGCATCGCTCTTACTGGTTGGATGCCCACTTCCCCCTGGCAAATGCGGGCGCTGGTACTGCGCGTACCGGCCTAAAAATACTTGGCCTCGCCACAGTACCCATTACCCCGAAGCATGGGACCTGTCCAGTCACTGGTTGCCCAAAAAAGGTACGGGATTTGGCCTGGGGCTCACTCCTCGCCCAGCAAAACTACCCATGTGCCCCCCCCCAAAAAAATCTTGGAGCTGCCTCTCGGGCTCCCTTAAATCCTCCATAGCCCTGGAAATGCCTCTCCTCAACTCTGCCCATGTCTCCTTTTCCCGACAGTCCATATCATATTCCCATCGCTCCCTTCTCCGCTGCTTGGTCCTATTGTGGTGGGAGATTCTGTAACGGTTGTCGTCGGGAATAGAGGACCAAAACGCAGCAGGAATGTGGATGCTCATCTTGATATTTATTTAAAATAAAGAGAACACCAAAACAACAAAACGAAACGCACGAACAACAAAACAGTCTTGTCATGCTCACACAGGCAAAACAAGAAACAATCTCCCACCACACCAAACCAAACAATTACCCATATATAGGACTCTCAATCAGAGGCAACGAGAAAGCACCTGCCTCCAATTGAGAGTCCAACCCCCCATCAACCTAAACATAGAAATACAACAAACCAGAAAGAACATAGAAATACAAAACATAGAACATAGACCAAAACCCGGAAATAATAAATCAAACAGCCTACTACATAAATCACCACCCCGAACCACATAAACAAAATACCCTCTGCCACGTCCTGCCCAAACTACAATAACAAATAACCCTTATACTGGTCAGGACATGACAGAGGTTATGCAAAGGATTTTTACCTAAAACCAGGATTTCCATTTCATTACATTTTTGTCAAGCAATTATTATTTTAGAAAACAATTATTGTGATTGGCGCCGGAGAGGATGGCTGCCGTTTTATTGGCTCTTAAAACCTGTTGAGGATCTTATCCCGATCTTATCCCGGTATTGGGATTCATTGTCATGTGACCATGGCGGGGAATTCAAAACTGCAAGAGTAATCATTTCAAATAATCAAATAATCAACTATTTTCCTCCATTTGAAAGATATATCTCCTAAATCTAACCACGCTGTCCGATTTTCAGAGGCTTTACGGAGAATGCATAAAGTTAGGTTATGTTAGGAGAGTACATTGACAATAGCTGTGTGTAATGTTTAGCCATTTCAAAGAAGGGCATCAACAGACAGAAAACTAGCTAGAATTATGCACTTACCTTTGACAATCTGCATCAGATGACACTCATAGGACATTATGTTATACAATACATGCATTTTTAGTTCCATCAAGTTCATATTTATATCCAAAAACAGCATTTACAGTCGCGGTGAAATTCAGAATTTTTTTCGGCTCGAATGCTCCCAGTGAATCCAGCATTACAAATCACGGAATTACTATTCGAAAACATTGGTAAATTATAATATTGTCATTCAAAGAATAATATATTATCATCTCGTAATTGCTACCAAATGGCCAGATCTCAAAATAACTTTACTGGGAAATCACATTTTGCAATAAACTGGGTACTATGCTAACAACAGCAAGCTAAGCTATAAGCTAAGCTAAGCTATACAGTTAGCATTAGCATCATCTAATATCGATAATAACATTCTAAATATCCCCTTACCTTTGATTATCTCCATCAGAAGGCGCTGCCAGCGATCCCAGGTCCAGAACAAATGTGGTTTCTTTTGACAAAGTTCATAATTTATGTCCAAATAGTTAGCGTTCAGTAGGCTCCCACAAAATGAGGTGGGCAGTGTAAAGTCACGCCGAAAAGCTAAAGAAAACCTAGTAAATAATCTATTTACGTTTGTTCAAACATGTCAAACGTTGTTTAGCATTAATCTTTTGGTCCATTTTTAACGTGAAACATCAGTAAACATCAGTAATATTTTCACACAACCTATCAAGTGTCTAGAATAAACGATTATGACAAAGACACTCTTCTCAGATTTATGCGCAGGCGCAAAAAATGAAGTGATGACGTGTCAACTTGTAAGCATTCTAATTCGGTCTGTATTAATCACAGATGCGTCAAACAACTTTATAAAGATCGTTGACATCTAGTGGAAGCCTTAGGAGTTGCGAACTGAATCCTTTCTCACTATGGTATCTATAAAACAATGACACTAAATAGTACAGTCACAAAATTCAAATTTTTTTAAATCTATTTTTCACAGGTTTTTGCCTGCAATATGAGTTTTGTTATACTTACAGACACCATTCAAACTGTTTTAGAAAATTCAGAGTGGTTTCTATCCAAACCTGAACAATAATATGCATATTCTAGCTTCTGAGTTGGTG
The DNA here is from genome assembly GCF_901001165.1 of Salmo trutta. Taxonomy (NCBI): domain Eukaryota; kingdom Metazoa; phylum Chordata; class Actinopteri; order Salmoniformes; family Salmonidae; genus Salmo; species Salmo trutta. Next base: position 27,535,462 of record NC_042964.1, on the reverse strand, counting down.
TAGGAGGCAGTTAAAAATGGGCACATATTTTTTTCCAAAATTCTCAATACTGCCCCCTAGATTAAACAGGTTAACCAACCAACCATGCTATTTTGTTTGTTTTTTGACGTTGTTTGCAACTGATTTTATCTTTAAAATGGAGAGTCTTGTCTTTAAAATGGTGTAAAATAGTCATATGTTTTAAAAATTGAAGTTTTTGCATTTTTGAGGTATTTGTAATTCGCGCCACGCTATACCATTGGATATTGGTGAGGCGTTCCGCTAGCGGCACTTAAGACAGAAAAGAGCTTCTGGACATCAGAACAGCGATTATTCACCTCGAATTGAACAAAGAATTGTTCTCTTAATGAGTCAGACGGGAAGGATAGATTCCAAACATCCGAACAGGCCCTCATCCCCGTCATTCGCTGGAGAAAGAAACTGAGATTTCATGGAAAGAGATCGGGGTGCCTTGTGAGGATCAGGCAACGAGGGGCTAACATGCCTTTGCCATCAGTACTGTTAGCCAACGTTCAATTGCTGGAAAATACATGGGACGAATTGAAAGGACGTATATCCTTCTAACGGGACATTAAAAACTGTAATATCTTATGTTTCACCGAGTCATGGCTGAACGACGTCATTAATAACATACAGCTGGTGGGTTATACACTCTATTGGCAGAATAGAACAGCAGCCTCTGGTAAGACACGGGGCGATTGCCTATGTATATTTATAAACAACAGCTGGTGCACGATATCTAAGGAAGTCTCGAGGTTTTGCTGTAGACAACACTATCTACCTAGAGAGTTTTCATCTGTATTTTTCGTAGCTGTCAACATACCATCACAGACCGATGCTGGCACCAAAACCGCGCTCAATGAGCTGTATACCGTCATCAGCAAACAGGAAAACGCTCATCCAGAGGCGGCATTCCTAGTAGCTGGGGACTTTAATGCAGGGAAACTAAAATAACTTTTACCTAATTAAATGTGCAACCAGAGGTAAAAAAGCTCTCCCTCGCCCTCCATTTGGCAAATCTGACCATAATTCTATCCTCCTGATTCCTGCTTACAAGCTAAAATTAAAGCAGGAAGCACCAGTGACTCTGTCTTTAAAAAAGTGGTCAGATGAAGCAGATGCTAAACTACAGGACTGTTTTGCTAGCACAGACTGGAACATGTTCCGGGATTCTTCCAATGGCATTGAGGAGTACACCACATCAGTCACTGGCTTCATCAATAAGTGCATCGATGACGTCGTTCCCACAATGACTGTACGTACATGCCCCAACCAGAAGCCATGGATTAGAGGCAACATTTAAACTGAGCTAAACGGTAGAGCTGCCTCTTTCAAGGTGCGGGACTCTAACCCAGAAGCTTATAAGAAATCCCACCGTGCCCTCCGTCGAACCATCAAACAGGCAAAACGTCAATACAGGATTAAGATTGAATCATACTACACCGCCTCCGACGCTCGTCAGATGTGGCAGGGCTAGCAAACTATTACGGACTAGAAAGGGAAGCACAGCCGAGAGCTGCTCAGTGACACGAGCCTACCAAATTAGCTAAATAACTTCTATGTTTGCATCGAGGCAAGTAACACTGAAACATGCATGAGAGCATCAGCTGTTCCAGATGACTGTGTGATAACGCTCTCCGCAGCCGATGTGAGTAAGACCTTTAACCTCTCTAGGGTATGTGGAACGAAATCGTCCCACCTACTCAACAGCCAGTGGAATCCCGTGGCGTGTTATTCAAATACCTTAGAAATGCTATTTGCTTCAATTTCTCAAACATATGACTATTTTACACCATTTTAAACACAAGACTCTCGTTAATCTAACCACACTGTCTGATTTCAAAAAGGCTTTACAACGAAAGCAAAAATGTAGATTATGTCGGCAGAGTACCCAGCCAGAAATAATCAGACACCCATTTTCAAGGCATGCATATAATGTCACATAAACCCAAACCACAGCTAAATGCAGCACTAACCTTTGATGATCTTCATCAGATGACACTTCTAGGACATTATGTTATACAATACATGCATGTTTTGTTCAATCAAGTTCATATTTATATCAAAAACCAGCTTTTTACATTAGCATGTGATGTTCAGAACTAGCATACCCACCGAAAACTTCCGATGAATTTACTAAATTACTCATCATAAACGTTGACAAAATACATAACAATTATTTTAAGAATTATAGATACAGAACTCCTTTATGCAACCGCTATGTCAGATCTTAAAATAGCTTTTCGGCGAAAGCACATTTTGCAATATTCTGAGTACATAGCTCAGCCATCACAGGCTAGCTATTCAGACACCCGCCAACATCGGGGCAACCTAAACTCAGAATTACTATTAGAAAATTTGGATTACCTTTGCTGTTCTTCGTCAGAATGCACTCCCAGGACTTCTACTTCAACAACAAATGTTGTTTTGGTTCCAAATAATCCATAGTTATATCCAAATACCTGTTCATGCGTTCAGGTCACTATCCAAAGGGTAACGCGCGAGCGCATTTCGTGGCAAAAAAATGCGTAATATTCCATTACCGTACTTCGAAGCATGTCAAACGCTGTTTAAAATCAATTTTTATGCAATTTTTCTCGTAAAATAGCGATAATATTCCAACCGGGCAACGTTGTATTCATTCAAAGAGGGAAAGAAAAAAATGGCGAGGTCTCGTGAACGCGCATCTCCAGTCTCTCTGTCCCCAGGCAGACCACTGACAAACTCTGCTGCTGTTATCTGCCCAGAGACAGGAGACGTGTCAATCCGCTTTCTGAAGGCTTTAGTGAGCCAATGGAAGCCTTAGATAGTGTCACATAACAGCTCAGATGCTGTAATTTTGACAGAGATGCAACAGAAGGACTACAAATTGTCAGACAGGCCACTTCCTGCATGGAATCTTCTCAGGTTTTTGCCTGCCATATGAGTTCTGTTATACTCACAGACACCATTCAAACAGACACCATTCAAACAGTTTTAGAAACTTCTGAGTGTTTTCTATCCAAATCTACTAATAATATGCATATTCTCGTTTCTGGGCAAGAGTAGTAACCAGTTTAAATCGGGTACGTTTTTTATCCGGCCGTGAAAATACTGCCCCCTAGCCCAGACAGGTTAAACAGGTCAACATTCACAAGGCCGCAGGGCCAGATACATTACCAGGACGTGAACTCACGTGACCAACTGGCAAGTGTCTTCAATGACATTCTCAACCTCTCCCTGTCTGAGTCTGTAATACCAACATGTTTCAAGCAGACCACCATAGTCCCTGTGCTCAAGAACACTAAGGTAACCTGCCTAAAAGACTACCGACCCATAGCGCTCATGTCTGTTTCCATTAAATGCTTTAAAAGGCTGGTCATGGCTCACATCAACAACATTATCCCAGAAACCCTAGACCCACTCCAATTTGCATACCGCCTCAACAGATCCACAGGTTATGCAATCTCTATTGCACTCCACACTGCCCTTTCTCACCTGGACAAAAGGAACACCTACAGTGGTTCCTCCTTTAAAAGTTGCGTCACACTGCAGCACACCTTGCGGGCTACTGCAGCATTCTGTTGCACGTTATTTAACTTCTTATGGCTTGCGGGCAGTATTTCGACATCTGGATGAGAAGCGTGCCCAAAGTAAACTGCCTGTTACTCAGGCCCTGAAGCTAGGATATGCATATAATTGGTAGATTTGGATAGAAAACACTCTAAAGTTTCTAAAATAACGTCTGTGAGTATAACAGAACTGATATGGCAGGCAAAAACCTGAGGAAAATCCATCCAGGAAGTGGGATTTTTTTGATGTGGGTATTTTCAATTGAATGCCTATAGAGTATCTAATGGGTTAGGACCCAGATTGCAGTTCCTATGGCTTCCACTAGATGTCAACAGTCTAGACATTGTTTCAGGCTTGTTTTCTGAAAAATGAAGAATGAGACCTTTTTGTCAGTGGACTGAGGAAGTTTGCGAGCATGACCGATTGTCGAAAACACTATTGTCCGGTTGAAATATTATCGATTATTTAGACAATTGACAACCTGAGGATTAATTATAAACATCGTTTGACATGTTTCGACGAACTTTACAGGTACTATTAGGATGTATTCGTCTGCATGTTTTGACCGCCTTGGAGCCAGTGGATTACTGAACAAAACGCGCCAACAAAACAGAGTTTTTGGGATATAAAGAGGGACTTTATCGAACAAAACGAACATTTATTGTGTAGTTGGGATTCTTGTGACTGCAAGCGTATGAAGTTCTTCAAAGGTAAGTGATTAATTTTATCGCTATTTCTGACTTTTGTAATTCCTTTACTTGGTTGTAAAATGTTTGTATGCTTTGTAAGTGGGGCGCTGTCCTCAGATAATTGCATGGTATGCTTTCGCCGTAAAGCCTTTTTGAAATCTGACAAAGAGGCTGGATTAACAAGAAGTTCATCTTTAAGCCCATGTATAACACTTGTATTTTTTATGAATGTTTATTATGACTATTTCTGTATTTTGAATTTGGCACTCTGCAATTTCACCGGATGTTGTCGAGGTGGGTCGCTAGCGGAATGCCTGCGCCAGAAAGGTTAATTGTCAGCCATGTTTTCTGTTAATGCGAGTTAGTGCTAGTTTGACCACCAGAGGGCATCTTTGAGAAGCATTTGATACTCTTCCATATTGGCATTACCAGAGAATTTAAAACCTTTTTTGTAATAACATAGTATATAGGATTGATTTTAAGAAATTTGGCTTAATTAATTTGATTACTATTATGGTGTTTCTATTCCGAGAAAAACGAAAAACGAAACCCTCAGGGTGGAAAACGAAACCCTCAGGATGGAATGGAAATATGTCGCTGTACACCGTGATGGTCGGGAGTAAGCTACAGCATAAGACGATTGGAGGATTCTAAATTGTTTTCCTTCATTAGACAACTTTGTTCCAATATTTCTGTAAATCAGTGATATTTATTCCCATAGAAATTCGTTATGGATCCATTACTAAATCAACATCTGCATTTTGAAAGAGTATTTTTATCAGTATTTTATTAACGAAAGCATAAAGATGCTGATAAAGAAATAAGTACTGTACAGTACTCGAAGATGGCGTAGCAGTCAGACGTCTTTGTCCTGTCGGGTCCCTTTTGTATATATCTTTTTACATCTTTTTCTTCGCATATCTTTTTAAAATATTTTCCTAAACCTCAACTTCTAAATACTCTCCTGCAACCCGCCTCACCCAATGTGGCGTGGATCTGTTTTTTTTTTTCAAAAGTATTTCTATTTACTTCGGATCTGGAATCCCTCAACTGAAGCTAGCCAGCTAACTACCTACCAGCTATCAGTCAGCAAACCATTGCTAGCGGTCATCAGCTAACCTTTAGCTCGGAAAGCTCTCGCCAGTTAAAACAACGTGACTCAAACCAGAGCATAACGGACCTATTATTATAAAAAAAAAAAATTCTCCATATCCCCGGATTCCTACCGCAAACTCTGAACATTTTCATCTGGATCTTCGCAACTAGCTAACCGCAATCCCGGGTGACTACTCCTGGCTAGCGTTTCCATCCCGGAGCAAGCACCAATTAGCCTGAAGCTAGCTCGGCCAGGGCTCCTGTGCAACCACCGAAGCCCACTCCTGGGCTACAATATCTGGACCCCTTCTACTGCCGGTACGGGTCACGGAACCCCACCGATCCTCTACGACTGGAATACCGACATAATCTTCCCGAGGATTCCAACAGGCACCTCAGGCGCGACGTCCGCTGAAGGCCCATTCTGCTAACCGGCCTGCTAGCTATCTAGAGCTACTTGGAACCCTACTAATTTCATGACTGGTCTATCGACGTCACCGCACGAAGAGGCAAAAACAGACTTACCCCCATCGCGACGTCCCCCAAAGGCTAACTTGCTAGCCCTTTGGCATCAACTCAACTCGCCGTGTTTGGAGGAGGAGGAATGCTGCCTATGACCCCAAGAACACCATCCCCACCGTCAAACATGGAGGTGGAAACATTATGCTTTGGGGGTGTTTTTCTGCTAAGGGGACAGGACAACTTCACCGCATCAAGGGGACAATGGACGGGGCCATGTACCGTCAAATCTTGGGTGAGAACCTCCTTCCCTCAGCCAGGGCATAGAAAATGGGTCGTGGATGGGTATTCCAGCATGACAATGACCCAAAACACACGGCCAAGGCAGCAAAAGAGTGGCTCAAGAAGAAGCACATTAGCCAGTCCCCAGACCTTAATCCCATAGAAACTCTGTGGAGGGAGCTGAAGGTTCAAGTTGCCAAACGTCAGCCTCAAAACCTTAATGACTTCGAGAAGATCTGCAAAGAGGTGTGGGACAAAATCCCTCCTGAGATGTGTGCAAACCTGGTGGCCAACTACAAGAAACTGACCTCTGTGATAGCCAACAAGGGTTTTGCCACCAAGTACTAAGTCATGTTTTGCAGAAGGGTCAAATACTTATTTCCCTCATTAAAATGCAAATCAATTTATAACATTTTTGACATGCGTTTTTCTGTATTTCTTTGATGTTATTCTGTCTCTCACTGTTCAAATAAACCTACCATTAAAATTATAGACTGATCATTTCTTTGTCAGTTGGCAAACGTACAAAATCAGCAGGGGATTAAATACTTTTTTTCCCTCACTGTAAGGTTGCCTATGAATTCTAAAGGAGAGCCACATTCAGGGTTAAAATAAAAGCAATAAGATATTCGAGCTCTGTTTGATTTGGGTGTATTAGTCGTAGAAATAAAGAGAGGTTGGTTTTATGCCCTGTTGGGGCGGGGAACCATGACAGATTATGTGGACATAGGAAGACAAGTGTGAATAATTTTGGTAATGTGTGTTATCCTCCCTGGGCAAGGTGGGACACTTGCAACAGCCAGTGGAATCGCATTGGCGCGAAATACAAATACCTCATAAATGCTATAACTTCAATTTCTCAAACATATGACTATTTTACACCATTTTAAAGACAAGACTCTCGTTAATCTAACCACACTGTCCGATTTCAAAAAGGCTTTACAGCGAAAGCAAAACATTAGATTATGTCAGGAGAGTACACTGCCAAAAATAATCACACAGCCATTTTCAAGGCATGCATATATGTCACAAAAACCAAAACCACAGCTAAATGCAGCACTAATCTTTGATGATCTTCATCAGATGACATTCCTAGGACATTATGTTATACAATACATGCATGTTTTGTTCAATCAAGTTCATATTTATATCAAAAACCAGCTTTTTACATTAGCATGTGATGTTCAGAACTAGCATACCCACCGAAAACATCCGGTGAATTTACTTAATTACTCATGATTAACGTTCACAAAATACATAACAATTATTTTAAGAATTATAGATACAGAACTCCTTTATGCAATCGCGGTGTCAGATTTGAAAACAGCTTTTCAGCGAAAGCACTTTTTGCAATATTCTGAGTAGATAGCCCGGCCATCACGGCTAGCTAATTTGACACCCACCAAGTTTGGCCCTCACCAAACTCAGATTTACTATAAGAAAAATTGGATTACCTTTGCTGTTCTTCGTCAGCATGCACTCCCAGGACTTCTACTTCAACAACAAATGTTGTTTTAGTTTGAAATAATCCATAGCTATATTGAAATAGCTCCGTTTTGTTCGTGCGTTGAGGTCACTATGCGAAGGGTGACGCGCGGGCGCATTTCGTGACAAAACATTTCAAAATATTCCATTACCGTACTTCGAAGCATGTCAAACGTTGTTTAAAATCAATTTTTATGCGACTTTTCTCGTAAAATAGCGACAATATTCCAACCGGGCGACGTTATATTCATTCATAGACTGAAAGAAAAACATGGAGTCCTCTTGTGGACGCACACTCCAGTGTCATTGTTCCCTGCCTGACCACTCACAAAAACTCCTGCTGTTTTTCGCCCAGAGGCTGCAGAGACGTCATTCCACTTTCTGGCGCCTTCTGAGAGCCAATGGAAGCCTTAGAAAATGTCATGTTACAGCAGAGATGCTGTATTTTTGATAGACATGCCCAAGAAGGAGAACAAATTGTCAGACAGGCCACTTCCTGTATGGAATCTTCTCAGGTTTTGGCCTGCCATATGAGTTCTGTTATACTCACAGACACCATTCAAACAGTTTTAGAAACTTTAGAGTGTTTTCTATCCAAATCTACTAATTATATGCATATTCTCGTTTCTGGGCAGGAGTAGTAACCAGATTAAATCGGGTACGTTTTTTATCCGGCCGTGCAAATACTGCCCCCTATCCCCAACAGGTTTTAAGGTCGGGGTGATAGTCTCTGGGGATGATAACACTCTATGTATATTGTTACAGGAGATAGCTCATAGGAGAGGGAGGGCAGCTAACTGTGCACAATATAGAGACTATTAGGTAGAAATACCAAGATCATGGTGAGAGTAGCAGAGATAGTGTTGGCATTTCAGACACTATTGTCAACTTTCAAGAAACCTGTGACTCAGAGTTTTGTTAGGATGTCATTAATCTCTTCCCCATTTATAACAGCCAGCAAACACATGACAGATTCCATGCAGTAGTTATTCTCACGGCAGTCCTGGAGGGACAGTAATTGAAGGAGGGTATAGTAACAGCATAGAATTGGACTACTTTTGTAGCATTGTTGGGATATAATTATATGAGGACTCATGTCACATGAAGTGGTAACTAACAGACCAATGAGAGTATCGGGTGCTGTTATTCCCAGGTCACATATTAGTGATCTGGCCATAATGGGAGAGTCTGTGATGTCTTGTTGTCAGGAAATGACCCATTCGTCGCAGTGTGTATATTCCCAGGTGAAAGCTGTACATGAGGAGCAGGAGATAACCGAGAGCACGGTCTGAATTTTGGAGATTGAGTGTACATCAATATACACCAGGCCCCCGGGGGTGTTTGGACAGTGTTGGTCTGGTACACACACAGTACTCCTTGCAGAACCTGCAGCGGTGTCTCTACTCGGTAGGTTCACACTTCTGACGTGAAGTGAGGTCCAGCTGCATAATGGGTGAGCTTGAAGACGCCATGACAGAGGAAGCAGAGCTAAAGAGAGAGAGAAAGACTAGATTCCACTGTAGACATGCAGATGGGTTGGGTCTGGGAGCTACTTTAAATATTATTAATCATTAGTTATGCTAGAGACATGAGAGGTGCCATAGTCAAGGGTCTACACCAGAAGTTAATGGTTATCTGTAGGAGGAATGTATATGGTGGGTGCAATTAAGCTTATAATGTATTGAGTGCAGGGAAAACGATCACATATGGCAGACACTTATAAGGGTGGAGAGCCGTGGATTAGTAATGAAGGGGGTCGAGGTCAGGTCAAGTCACATTAAGGGAGAAGGAACAGTTTATTGCCCGTATTACTTAACTTCTTGCCTAGCAATAAAAATGCAATGTTTAGAGAGAAGGAGGAGACTCCACCCAAATTGTGGTATATATTAGAGGTCGACCGATTATGAATTTTCAACGCCGATACCGATATCGATTATTGGAGGACCAAAAAAAGCCGATACCGATTAATCAGACGATTTTTATATATATATATTTCTATTAATGACAATTACAACAATACTGAATGAACACTTTTATTGTAACTTAATATAATACATAAATAACATCTATTTAGTCTAAAATAAATCATAAAACATGTTCAAGTTGGTTGAAGTAATGAAAAAACAGTGTTGGAGAAGAAAGTAAAAGTTGATTATGTCATCAATATCACCAAGCATGTGTAGTTAACTAGTGATTATGTGAAAATTTATAGTTTTTTATAAGATAAGTTTAATGCTAGCTTACAACTTACCTTGGCTCCTTGCAGCCACAAGGTCCTTTTGACGCTGCACTCGCGTGACAGGTGGTCAGCCTGCCATGCAGTCTCTTCGTGGATCGCAATGTAATCGGCCATAATCGGCATCCGATTGTTATGAAACCGATTGTTATGAAACCTTGAAATTGGCCCTAATTAATCGGCCATGCCTACCGACCTCTAGTATATATATTATCACTGGTGGAAATATGTTTTTGTCTGTTCAGCTGTTCGATCCTTTGGGGTGAATACACTTGGTTAGAGCTTTTATAGTCTGTCAATTTCTTACTCTGATATTTAGAACCTAACACCAGGTATGCCCTGAGTTACTCTATTGTGAGTGTTTTGTTTTGGGACCACTAATTAGGCAATATTTTGATAATGGTATGGGTTTCCCTGTTCATATAGACAGGGTTTGAAATCTAAAAACAGCGCTAACCGGTTTTCCTCGTCTGTCTCATTCCCCTCTGTGTCATTTGCTTGTGTTTTCTGTGAATGTGATACGAGAGTGTGTGAGGGTAGAAATAAGTGTTAATCTTAAATTTGGATAATACGATATAGACATTTGCATAATAACATGATTGAAATTTGGATAATAAGTTTTAATTTAACGTTATCTTGGGGTTCTGTTCATCACTGCCCATCATAGAATATCACGGGGTGGTATTGAGCATGGGATGCTATTTTAGAAAGCAGAGGCAAGTCTATAATTTCTGGAAGTCTAGAGAACCATTGAGGATCCCATGACCGGGCAGGGCAGTGTCCGGAAAACTTCAGTTTTTTTTCCACTGGGAGAATGTTTGCTGAGCCAATGGGTTGGTTGATGTGAGTACCTAAGCATTTCTAACGTTCTATATGGATTCTGTGAATATATGAAAATATGATGAATTTTATGTGTAATTGATTACTAGAGATTTGATAAAATAATAATTGGACTAATATTCATATACTAACTTGCACACCCAGAGGTAGAGGGAAATAAGAGGTGGGAAAATAATAAATACGCATTTTCTGAGTTGGTCCCTTTTATGGATCATTTGATGAAGATGAGGTTTAAGCATTATTAAACTGTCTACAAAGTCTGGGCAATTGTCTCAGTAACTGACTGGAGTGTGTCCACTTTTGGTTAACTTGCCCTTGGGGCGGCAGGTAGCCTAGTAGTTAGAGCGTTGGGCCAGTAACCAAAAGGTTGCTGAATCGAATCCCCGAGCTGACCTCCCGCGCATATTACATCCGGGTTGGTTTACAAACCCCATTGACAATGCATGGGAAACTGTTTAGGGCCGTGAGCAAAAGAATCCCCGGCTGCCGCTCAAATTAATGTGAGACAGGTAAAGAGAGAGAATAGCCAAGGAGTCCAGTAGCCTAAGGGTTGTGTCACTTGGAACATCATGAAGAGCTGAAAGGAATGGATAGGTATAGGCCTAAGCAATATGGTAGTAACTTCAACATGCTAGGAGGAATACTAATACTCACTTCCATATTGCTTATACCTATCCAATCCTTACAGATCTACAGTGCCATGCAGGGGCCAGACCAGGGTTGTTTCTGGACAGGCCGTTAGTAATTCCTGTGTAACCAAAACAGTAGTAGCCTGAAAGCCATAACAGAAATTGTCATTCATGTAATGAATTTCATGCCCTGACCTGCTTCTCGCCTCTCTCCACAAATGCCATCTCTAGTTGCGAGACAGATTACCCCAAGACAAAGGGTTGTGGACGGGGCCGTGTGTGTGTGTGTGTGTGTGTGTGTGTGTGTGTGTGTGTTAAGAATACACCATAGGCCTGTAGAAAACTCTCAACATATGGATGTCCACAACCATATAAAGGGATCTTGTAAGCTACACACTGGAAAGGCCTACCCAAGCAACGGTGCACATAGCTAATCATATCAAATGGCTCCTGAGTGGCGCAGTGGTCTAAGGCACTGTATCTCAGTGCTATAGGTGTCACTACAGACCCTGGTTTGATTCTGAGCTGTATCACCACTGGCTGTCATCAGGGAGTCCCATAGGGGGGCGCACAATTGGCCAAGTGTCATCCGGGTCAGGGAAGGGTTTGGCCGGGGTAGGCCGTTATTGCAAATAAGAATTTGTTCTTAACTGAATTACCTAGTTAAATAAAGGTTAAAAAATCTATAATAATTAGCTATTGAAACTATCAATTTATTCAACAGCAGCAGTTTTATGTTCTGCAATTAAGGTTTAAGTGTAGAAATTAATGATTTTTTACTCGAAAATGCATGATGAATAATTATGGCAAGGCAGTAATTAATGTAGACGTTCTAATGGTCCATCCATGCTAATGTTCATTTGTCAAACGCCACCTTGTGGCCAAATGAGGCATTGTACAACCCATGAACGACCTGAAGATCAAAGATGAAAAGTTATAATAATTGACATTTATTTTAAAACGTTTATTTCGCCTATAATAAACAACCTTAATGCAAGATCTTAAATAAGAAAATCGTGTTATATTCGTTTGAGGGAACATATTTCTACCCACTTAGTTACATATTGCTGTAGGCCTAAGTGACACCATGAAAGTTTGGATGTTGCCACACACATACCTACTTGTTAACAAAATTAAGGAAGTTTGCTTTAAAATTATTCATAAATATTATCCTGCCAACCACTATATGAAGAGGTTTACGGAAAACATCAACTCAAATTGTTCCTTTTGTAATGACCACCCAGAAACATTTTTTACAGTTACATTTTAGTCATTTAGCAGACGCTCTTATCCAGAGCGACGGCATACATTTCCATAAAAAAAAATTCCCCCGTGGGAATCGAACCCACAACCCTGGCGTTGCAAACACCATGCTCTACCAACTGAGCCACACGGTGTTGCATCTTTTTTGGCATTGTATTCATGTTAGAAAACTGTGGCAAGACATCAGTAGATTTATAATCGAACACATTTATGAAGATCTTACACTATTGTGTAGAGATGTACTGCTTGGATTCTTTACCTACGATAGAAATAAGCTGAAACATTTTATGTAATTAATTTAATTATTCTTTTGGCCAAATTTCATATTCACAAATGTAAATTTACAAACAAAACACCACATTTTCTTACCTTACAAAGATACATTTAACTGTATTTTAAGACAATTAAATACTCTACTAACAAAAAAGCTGTTAGAATAATAAGTGTATGTATGTCACTTAAGATCCTTGTGTAATGTGATATTGTACTCCCTAGCCCAATTGTCCTTTGTATATTATTTATATACAGTTGTGTTCCCACGTGTACTTCCTGTATTTATTTGTTGTTAATTTTATATATATATATATATATATATATATATAATAATAATATTACTACAGTGTAGATGGACATTATTGAGTATAAGGCTTTGGACAACCATGCCTCAATAGCCATAATTTTTTGGGCTCCAAAACGTAGCCGAACTTCAGACCCTCTTAAATAGTTACCAGAATCATTATTCATATTTCCACAACAAGTGAGAAAAACATGAATACAGTTTTTTATATAGCCATTTTGCAGAGTGAATTCAAGAATAATAGTTGTCTGGTTTCTTTCTTTATTGACCCCCTACAAGCTGATGTCGTCATTTCCCCAATGCTTAAGAGGAAACGATATTGTCGTTAATGTTGGTCTGAGAAGAGTAGTAAAAGAAAGAGGGAGGAAAGGATAGAGAAAAGGGAGCAGGGCCAAGAGACGTAAATCAACCCTTTCTCTTGGCGCCAAATAATATAAAACGTGATTAAACGTTTAATTCCGTCGATTAACGTTAATGTAAGCAATCGTGGGCATATTGTTATTTGTAGCCAGTTGAGGTAACGCGGTAGTTAGCTTGCTAAATATCTAGCAACGCAATCATTTTACCTAATCTTGCCCCACTCAAGAAACATTAATTTGGCGAGCTAGTTAGCTATATCAATACAACAGCTTGCAAGATAGCTAGCTAGTTTCTTCAAGGCGGTCGTTATAATACAGCAATATGGGGGTGAGTTTTGACCGTCTGTCCGTGTATTTGTGAAAAGGTGAATGCTTCCATCAAACAAAGACAGCGTCCAAAATCATGATCCCGTGAATGCGTGATGGAGAGACAACGGAATGGATGGCTGGCAGGCACACCATTAACCAGCTCCAAAATAACCCCTTTTTGTGATAGTTAAAACAATCTTTTGCACTGGTTTTATTTGGTCCAGTGTTGCCCCAATGCAACGCTCTCCCGTGCGGTGTGTTTGTTTTCAGGTGTGGTACTACCTGAACTTGGTAGCCACGTAACTAGCTTGACATGAATCAATTTTCACCAAGGCTTCGCACTGTATCATACCATAGTCGAGATTATGCAAGGTGGGAGGCTCGACTCTTAGCTACCTGTTTAGAACATTTGAGAAGTAGTAAGTAACCTGATGCTTTTTAAGTCACGTTTCACAACCTACATCTAGCTGGGGTAAGAAGTCGCTAACTAACGTTACCTACCTAACTGTTAGTTAGCTGTTTGTTTGTTAGCTAGCTGTTTGTTTGTTAGCTAGCTGTGTTTGTTTGTTAGCTAGCTGTTTGTTAGCTAGCTGTTTGTTTGTTAGCTAGCTGTTTGTTAGCTAGCTGTTTGTTAGCTAGCTGTTTGTTAGCTAGCTGTTTGTTAGCTAGCTGTGTTTGTTTGTTAGCTAGCTGTTTGTTTGTTTGTTAGCTAGCTGTTTGTTTGTTTGTTAGCCAGCCGCTTGTTTGTGTGTTAGCCAGCCGCTTGTTTGTGTGCTAGCCAGCCGCTTGTTTGTGTGCTAGCCAGCCGCTTGTTTGTGTGCTAGCCAGCCGCTTGTTTGTGTGCTAGCCAGCCGCTTGTTTGTGTGCTAGCCAGCCGCTTGTTTGTGTGCTAGCCAGCCGCTTGTTTGTGTGCTAGCCAGCCGCTTGTTTGTGTGCTAGCCAGCCGCTTGTTTGTGTGCTAGCCAGCCGCTTGTTTGTGTGCTAGCCAGCCGCTTGTTTGTGTGCTAGCCAGCCGTTTGTTTGTGTGCTAGCCAGCCGTTTGTTTGCTAGCCAGCCAGCCAACCGTTTGTTTGTTTGCCGGCCAACTTTGTTTGCTAGCTAAAACACTTGCACCTCCAGCTAATTTTTCACGTGCTCAGAATCTCTAGGAAGGTCTCATTCTAGGTGTGGAGAAAGTTCTGGCCAGCATTCTACTCTCATGCCAACACAGTGAAACTAACATTCGGATTGCGCAAGAGGCACTAAACCGTGTCTCTGGCCTTTCATCAATATCGGGACACATGTCCCTCACTTCACTCATGCACACAAACACACTACTGCTGCAGCCTTCTGCTTGAAGATAGACCAACTGACATTTTTATTTTCCATCTGTAACTGTACCTCTCTCCCCTCATACCTCTCCAGAGGAAGTCAAACAAGGCGAAGGAGAAGAAACAGGCTCGCCTGGCGGAGAGGGCAGCCATGGATGCTGTGTGTGCCAAGGTGGACACAGCAAATAAGGTAAGTCCTTATGTGCATTGCATCAACCAATGGTTGCGTGCCACATCATTGAATGTTTATATGCACACTAATATTCAGTGGTGTAAAGTACTTAAAGCTACAATAGGCTTTTTTCACACCCCCAACAGACAACTTCCTCCCGTGCCAAGCAGTGTATGACGATATCCGGTTGTCGTCTAGTCTTCCGCAAAATTCGATCATGGAGTTTACCCAGTCACTACTCAATTTGCATGGGTGATGTGGCTATCGTTCACGAACATTCCCAGACGAAGAGATCTAAACTTGATAAAGAATACAATTTCTTCCACAAACATATCTTCAACTATCAAGGTAAGTTAGTGCTTGAAGTGACCAGTTGAGAACTAGCTAGCTAACGGTAGCTAAGACATTACCAAATTTATTAGTGCTAACTTTACTTAATATTTGTCAGACTTAGTTACCATTAATTAGTTGTCTAGCTATTTGGCCAGCCACTGTGTATATTATTTGTTTCTAGTAAGCAACGTAGCTAGCTAGACCCATCTCAGTAACATTAAGAGTATCAATTTTAATTGATGTACGCTAATAAATTACATCTCACCTAACACTTTTTTTTCTTTTCTTGCTCTGTTTTGAATGGGCAGTGTAAAACATAATAGACCAGGAGGAGGCAGTGGTAGTATGGACAAGGTGTCACAGGTCAATGAGGAGCCCCATTTACTGCAGGTTACGAGATATGATAGGCAGTTTAGGTCTTCTTGTTGATGCGGTTGCAGTTTACCTGTATTTTGCTCATATGTTCAAAATAATTAAACTCTGTATTGATTCTCATGTACCTGGACATGCAGTAGGCCTAGTTCCTTTGTTACTGATCTGAGCTTGTATAACATTTAAAATGTAGTATAGTAAACTTTTAGTAGTTGGTCAGTTACATTTTAATGTGTGAATTGAAGAGAAGGAATCATGACCTTGCTGATCAAGAACAGTGTATCACAACTATGTGATGATTCCCCCCCCCCCCCCCGCATGTTGTTTTAGATCACATTGCAAGGAGCCTGTCATCATAAACCGCTTCTCCTGTTCATGTGCAGCTCAGAGATTTGTGCAATCATCTGGTGGCTCTTCCAGATTGCACATTACACCATAATGGTCAAGTTTTGAAATTGAGAATTTTTCATATTGTCAGAGAGAACACACATTTTGTATTTAAGCTCATATTACTGTACATTGTTTGACCAGGGAATTCGACCAGAGCTCGCTGATAATGGTTGAGGAAGCCAAGGACATCAGGCAGGAGTGGCATTAAATCCACTATTTACCAAGCATTCCCTGGTGAGTTACAATTGTCTGTTTAAACGGGTTGGCATCCCCAGGCTGACACGTTGCCTTCACTCGTGTTGAACTTTATTGTACTAAAGTTTTATGGTCTTGACTGACATTCATCCCTTGTCTATGCTTTGTGTGTTTCAGGGCCTCTTCCTGACATGACGGTGCTGTCTGCTGGACCAAGTTTGAGGAGCATGAGACCGCAACCTGCCATTGCCAAGGTGCTGCATGGACTGGAAGAAATTACTCTGGTTGACTCTAGATTTGTTCCAGTGCCCCGTGGGGTCAATGCTGTCATAGTGTCCCCCAACTGTCACCCCAAGAGATTCTAAAGCATCCAGATGCTCCTGCATTCCCCCAACTCACAGTAAAAGAAAGGCAATTGCAGTCTGCCTGTCTACTATGGAAGGAAATGAGGAAACCATGTGTGACTGACTGCTAGCCGGTTCAGCGAGGCATGCCACGTGCGTGGGGAGTCATCTAGCCAGGCCCTAGCCATGAGAATGCTTAAAGGTGAACGGCAAGTCCAGGGCCAACCAGCTGTAACCAGTTTAGATTGGTGCGACTTCAATACAAGCACTAGACGTGACATTACAGTAGAGATCGTTTGGAGAGATGCTTTAATAGCAGAGATTGACTTCTACACCTACATGGACGTGTACCTTAAGATATATATTGTTGCAGGTCAGCCAGTCTTACTTGGCAGGCAAAATAAATGTTGCCCAAGGAAATGTACATACACTATATATTCAAAGGTATGTGGACACCCCTTAAAATTAGTGGATTTGGCTATTTCAGCCACACCCGTTGCTGACAGGTGTATAACATCGAGCACACAGCCATACAGCCTGCGTAGACAAACATTGGCAGTAGAATGGCCTTACTGAAGAGCTCAGTGACATTCAAAGTGGCACCGTCATAGGATGCCACCTTTCCAATAAGTCAGTTAATCAAATTTTGGCCCTGCTAGAGCTGCCCCATTTAAGTGCTGTTATTGCGAAGTGGAAACGTCTGGGCGCAACAATGGCTCAGCTGCGAAGTGGTAGGCCACACAAGCTCACAGAACAGGCCCTCCGAGTGCTGAAGCGCGTAAAAATCGTCTGTCCTCGGTTGCAACACTCACGACAGAGTTCCAAAATACCTCTAGAAGCAACGTCCGCACAACTGTTCGTCGGGAGCTTCATTAAATGGGTTTAGATCACCATGAACAATGGCAGCCTCGCCGCCATTGGACTCAGGAGCAGTGGAAACGCGTTCTCTGGCAGTCCGACAGCCCCTTCCAGTGACGGGAAATCTTAATGCTATAGCATACAATGACATTCTAGACGATTTTGTGCTTTCAACTTTGTGGCAACAGTTTGGGGAAGGCTCTTTCAGCCTGACAATGTCCCTGTGCACAAAGCGAGGTCCATACATAAATTATTTGTCGAGATTGGTGAGGAAGAACTCGACTGGCCTGCACAGAGCCCTGACCTCAACCCCATCAAATACCTTTGGGATGATTTGGAACGCCGACTGTGAGCCAGGCCTAATCGCCCAACATCAGTGCCCGACCTCACTAATGCTCTTGTGGCTGAATGGACTCAAGTCCCTGAAGCAATGTTCCAACGTCTAGTGGAAAGCCTTACCAGAAGAGTGGAGGCTGTTATAGCATCAAAGAGGGGACATTTACGTCATTTAGCAGACGCTCTTATCCAGAGCGACTTACAAATTGGTGCATTTACCTTTATGATATTCAGTGGAACAACCACTTTACAATAGTACATCTATATCTTTTTTTGGGGGGGGGGGGGGTTTCAGGTGTCTACGGAAGGTGGTGATTGACTCCGCTGTCCTGGCGTCGTGAGGGAGCTTGTTCCACCATTGGGGTGCCAGAGCAGCGAACAGTTTTGACTAGGCTGAGCAGGAACTGTTTCCAGAGGTAAGGGGGCCAGCAGGCCAGAGGACCAACTCCATATTAATACCCATGATTTTGGAAGAGATGTTTGATGAGCAGGTGTCCACATACTTTTGGTTGTGTACTGTATATAACTATTTACAATTGTATGTAAAGGAGATTATTTTAACAAATGTGTTATCTTGTTTCTCTCCCGTCTGGCAGTTGGTAGGTAGAGCATGGTGTTTGCGTCGCTGGGGTTGTGGGTTCGAGTCCCACGGGTGACCAGTAAGAAAATGTATGCACTCACTACTGTAAGTTGTTCTGGATAAGAGTGTCTGCTAAATGACTAAAATGTAAGCAACATTGTAATAGAGTATTCTACTGATTGAATTGTGTGATCTTTGTTATTTTATGACAGGCTAAATATGTCACAGAATGAATATTCAATGTATTTAATAATAAAATCAAATGTAACAATGTTCTAACAGATTAATGCGTTATGCAAATACTACATCCCAAAACACCATCTTATTCTTAACCTAACAATACATATTCAAAATACAAATGATTCAAAATGTATCTTTTCTGAACAGATCAATTTATAATGATCACAAAACATGTACACGTTGGTATAAAGCTGTTATTTATAATGACATAATATAACAAGTGATACACTGATATGACATTTTTGGCCGATACCGATATTTAACTTGCCAAACAACCTGATACTGATAACGGATATTTAACATTTTAGCTGCCTTTTAAGCATTCTATTTTAAGCATTCATTCTACAGTTAAGTAGTTAACACACATGGACGCAGTAGTCTAAGGCACTGCATCTCCGTGCAAGACATGTCACTACAGTTCCTGGTTCGAATCCAGGTTTTATCACATCCGGCTGTGATTGGGAGTTCCATAGGGCGGCGCACAATTAAGCCAGGGTAGGCCGTCATTGTAAATAAGAATTTGTTCTTAACTGACTTGCCTAGTTAAAGGTTACACACCACACTGACAAAAGTTATTTTGTTGGAAACGTATGTCCCAATTACCAGTAAAACAACATTTATTTCACTTGCTGTGCTGTTTCGTAAATTTGTTCAGTCGTTTCATTCTCAACCAGGATTTCTATGGAACGCCATTTGGGTCTTGGCATGTCAAAAAAGATACACGTCAAATAAGCTTGTTGACCAATCAGGACTTGAATATGACTGCAGGTCACATAATTAATGCGTTCATAAATGTTTTACGTAGTTATTACACATTGATTACACTCACTTTTATTTTATGTCACATCGATACGTATGCTATGATGCTGGTAAAGTAGTCTCGCGCACCTACAGTGCCGGTCATAAAACAAAGCTAGCTAGCTCATGGATGCAAACAATGTTCTTCCCCAAAAACATAGCAAAACGACAATCTGTTTCAGTAGCTATAGTTAGTTAGCTAGCTAACTATATAGCGAGGTGTCATCTAAAATAACCTTAATTTATAAGACAGTTCTTATTTGATTAATGGTGGTTAGACCCAGCTATGTGAAGCTAGCCACAATAGTGGACTTTGCGGTTAGCCTTCAATAAAAGTGGGTCATTGACAGTGACGCAAATTAATATAAATAGTAGAATTATGCCATAATTGAATAGATCATGCTAAACGAGGATGTTATATAAAATCGACAGACAATTTGTTAATTTGACATTAATCACACTGGATGTATTATACTTTAGAATTGCATTGGGGGCATACATGCAGCCTTACCTATGGATTGTGGATCAATGACATGGGGTATCAGTCTACTTAATAACACCCGGAGAACATTAGCATTGTAGCTCTTATTGAGGGACTGTGAATTGAGCCACATTTATTGTCAACCTATGTGTATTGTACACTATTCCAGAGGAGAAACAATACTGCGTGGATGTTTGAGTCTGATAACTGAGGACTTTGTGAAAAAATATATTGGGTATTGAGTAGACTGATACCCCATTTCATTGATCCCCAATCCTTAGTTAAAGCTGTTACAGTGCAATATGAATGTCAATACACACAATAGGCTGGACTGGGGAGATTTCACACAGTCAGTCCTGCGATAAGAGCTACAACGCTAATATTTGCGTAAACTCTTCACAGTTGTGTTCTGTGGGTGTCATTGAGTAGACTGATACCCAATTTCATTGCTTCACCATCCAACCTTGTTTAACATTATCTAGTCTATATATGACATGATTCTACCCATTGTAACCTGCATCACTTTATTTTGAAGGCAAACTGCAAATTCCACTATTGTGCCTAATCCTTATTGTGGCTAGCTTCACAACACATAACTCGATCCGGTCGAGCTTCATCTGGCTAGTGAGGCTATCTGACTGCTTATAACGTTAGTTTTGGGCAACAGGGTTAAGTAGCTGGCTAGCAATTTATTTTCATGAACTGAAGTTCAATTTCAATAGGCAAACCTAGCTACCTAGCTAATGCTTACAAGGATTCCTAAATTACTGCTAAGAATAGTGAAAATGACTGCAGTTTCTACTGGTCGTTGTTTTCAGGCTGGTTGTATTGGTGCTAGCTAGGTAACGTACCAAGCTAAAGCTAGCTACCTACCCCAGAAGTTGCAGTCGCACAAATAATGCTTTATTACCAACGCGGTATTGTAAACACATCGTTCGTGGCCGGTGTTTGCTTGTTTGCAGACTTTTTTGTACAGCTTTGACAGTGCTACTGATGGTAGCAGTGGCGCTTAGCTTGCACGTGCAAATTCAGAAAACACAACATTCTATAATAGAATGGTGTTATTTGAGGTGTCAAATTAAAAGCTTATTTTACACTTCAAGTAGTGTTATTTGACGTATCTTTTTTGACATGCAAAGACCCAAACGGCGTTCCATAGTATGTCGTGAAGCTAATGGCAGTGACGTATGCATGTTTGCTTTGACATTGGCTTTTCACATCAGTGTTAAACTAGACATCGTGCCGATACCGATGTAGGCATTTTTTAGCTAATATCGTCCGATTCCGATATACCGTGCATCCCTAAATTGAACTAACAAAAGTATTAACGTAACATGTAAAGTGTTGGTTCCATGTTTCATGAGCTGAAATAAAGATCCCAGAAATGTTCCATATGCACAAAAAGCTTATTTCTCTCAAATGTTGTGCACAAATTTGTTTACTTCCCTGTTAGTTTAGCATTTCTCCTTTGCCAAGATAATTCATCCACCTGACAGGTGTGACATATGAAGAAGCTGATTAAACAGCATAATTATTACACAGGTGCGCCTTGTGATGAGGACAATAAAAGGTGACAGATGTCTCAAGTTGAGGGAGTGTGCAGTTCGCATGCTGACTGCAGGAATGTCTAACAGAGCTGTTGCCAGATAATTGAATGTTAATTTCTCAACCATAAGCCACCTCCAACGTAGTTTTAAAGAATTTGGCTTGGCCTGGCTCCCAAGAGTGTGGGCCTATGCCCTCCCAGGCGAACCCATGGCTGTGCCCCTGCCCAGTCATGCGAAATCCATAAATTAGGGCCTAATGAGTTTTTCAATTGACAGATTTCCTTCTATGAACTGTAACTGAGTAAAATCTTTGAAATTGTTGCGTTTGATTTTATACTGAACAAAAATAACAAATATTTAGTTTGTGTGCACTGCTGTGCTTGAGCATGTTTTCCCACTGGCTTATCACCCTTGAGAATCAGAGGGCCCTGTTAGTTCACTATTTAAGCAGCAGTTCCTCCACAGTTGATTGACACAGCCTGCCAGAGTGAGTAGGATAATCGTGTCCCAGATATGGTATTTCTTCACCCTCCTAATGGTTCTCTCTGCTAGCAATCTCAGATATGCAATGGCTTGCGTTCGCTTGGTGTCTTTCCATGTTAGCCAAGTTGCTCTTTTGAATGGGGGAATGATGAGCGTTGCCCCCACATCTGACAGCATCTTCTCTATGATGAACCCCTTGTCTACCATGAGTCCATCACCAGGCTCAAACAGCTCGAGGATTCCAGATAGACGTGTGATCTCCTGATCAGAGATGGACCCAGTGAAAACCTGGATACAAAGGTGATGGCTCCACAAGGTGCAATCCCAATCAGGCCCTTAAAGGTGATGTGTATTTTGTAAGATTAAAAGGTCTCCTACTGTACTGTCAGAGGAGGGGGTGGCACATCTCAGCTCTGTGCAGTCCAGGATAACTGGAGTACAACTTTGAACTTGTCAGGCCTGCCTGCCTGCACCTGCTCTTTGTACATCCAAGACAAGATACAGGTAGTTGGTCCAGTTTATTATAATGCGGCTTACTGTTCGGACACTCACGCAAAATATGTCCGCCACCTCCTTCAGACCAGCAGCTCCTCGACAGCATTAAAGAAAAAACTTGTCAATGAGCCGCAGCTTCCTGTTGGGCCTTGGTGTTGCGCTTCCCATTCCAGCCTTCTGGGACTTGGACTAGTAGATTAACCTGGGGGCAATGGACTCCCAGAACACCATGAAGACCTGAGTGGAACTGGGTATAGAACCTGAAGTTGTCATCAGATGCACAGAATTTTTGCAGCTGGAGATGGTGAACAGAGCGCTGTTGGACTTGTAGCTCTAGCTCCTTGATTCGATCCAGTGGAGCATCCAACACACCCATAGAAAAGGGGGTAATTTATATGGCAAAATTGTATTATTCAGTTTGATTATCAGTATCATGACACAGTAAACCAACTAACTTAGTCTAGTTCTCAGGACAAATGTAATCAAGTATGTTATGGTAGTGCTATTTGGTTAAAGAAATGTTGGTCAAAACTAAGGGGAGGGTGGCTTAAGTTGGAGAGCAGAGTGGGAGAACAGGGAGCATGCAAGCTGGCTAGCGAGTTAGTAGTTTTGTTATTTCAAAAGCTGAATACAGGTAATGCAATATCTGAACTATAGCAACCGTTTGCAGAACTACAGCGCTGAGCTACAACACATCATCAACCATCTGGAAAACCTAAGTTCACGTTACTCACCAGGGAGGGCAGGCAGTCATGGTCCGCTGCAGTCACTTCAGAGGCACCAACACTCGTGTCCATATCGGAGACATCCACTTCCTGTTCTCAGTCGCGCACTTGCTGTATCAGGGAGAGACCCGAGACTGCAGGCTCTTCCCCCAGTCGTTCCAGAGAACCGACAGGGAACTTTCAGTCTTAATGCGAGAACGGCCTTTTTGTGTTAGGTAGATGTTGGCCGGGTTAAAATTCAGACGAAGGTGCTCTCACGTAAAATATTAAAGTCAGAGCCCTCATTCCTTGTATTTGCTCTCACACAGCTGTCATGTAAAGTCGCATCCTTCGGGAAGTTGTGAAATCTGAGGTATGGGTGTTTTTGTTTGTTGCTGGGACACTACACTATCATTGGCGAGAGGACTGTGCAGCCATTATGCTAGCTTGCTAACTCTATGCTGTTGCTAGAAACTGGAACATAAACAACGCCACTTTGCTGAACTTCTGTTCTACAAACCAGAAGCGTGAAAGAATCCTACATGTAACTTTTTGGGCGACCTGACCAAATTCACATAGTAATGTGAGTTAGACTTGCTTTCAATGAGAATGAAAGATCTATAAGAAGCAATAGATCTGTTCTATGTGCGCTATTTGTATGCTTCCCGTTCTTAAGTTGTGTTTTTGCGTCTTTCACTTTTGGTTTTGTACATCAGCTGAAAATACAATATTTTTGATTATGAGAAAGTGCATTCGGAAGGTATTCAGACTCCTTCACTTTCTCCAAATTTTGTTACATTACAGCTTTATTCTAACATTTATTAAATAAATGTTTTTCATCAATCTACACGTAATACCCCATAATGACAAAGCAAAAACTGATTTTTAGAAGTGTTTGCAAATGTAATAAAATAAAGAACAGATCAGGTCCATCCTGTTTCCATTGATCATCCTTAAGATGTTTCAACAACTTGATTGGAGTCGACCTCTGGTAAATTGATTGGACATCATTTGGAACAGCACACACCTGTCGACAGTCTTTCCCCCCCCTCATCAATCTACACACAATACCCCATAATGACAAAAAAAACTGTTTTTTAGAATTTAGAAACTTAAATATCACATTTACATAAGTATTCAGACCCTTTTCTCAAATCAAAGTTTATTTGTCACGTGCGCCGAATACAACAGGTGTAGACCTTACAGTGGAATGCTTACTTACAGACTAACCAATAGTGCAAAAAAGGTATTAGGTGAACAATGGGTAAGTAAAGAAATAAAACAGTAAAAAGACAGGCTATATACAATAGTGAGGCTATAAAAGTAGCGAGGCTACATACAGACACCGGTTAGTCAGGTTGATTGAGGTAGTATGTACATGTAGATATCGTTAACTTCTATGGGCTACGTGGGACGCTAGCGTCCCATCTGCGGGACACAGCCAGTGAAATATCAGGGCGCAAATTCAAAAACAACAAAATGTCATAATTCAACTTTCTCAAACATACAACTATTTTACACCATTTTAAAGATACACTTCTCCTTGATGTAACCACATTGTCCGATTTCAAAAAGGCTTTACAGCGAAAGAAAAACATTAGATTATGTTAGGAGAGTAAATAGACAAAAATAATCACACAGCCATTTTCCAAGCAAGGACATGTCAATAAAACCCAAAACACAGCTAAATGAAGCACTAACCTTTGACGATCTTCATCAGATGACACTCCTAGGACATTATGTTACACAATACATGTATGTTTTGTTCGATAAAGTTCATATTTATATCCAAAAACAGCATTTTACATTGGCGCGTGATGTTCAGAAAATGTATTCCCACCAAAACGTCCGGTGAATGTGCACATCAATTTACAAAAATACTCATCATAAACGTTGGCAAAATATATAACAATTATTTAAAGAATTATAGATGGACTACTCCTGAATGCAACCGCTGTGTCAGATTTTAAAATAGATTTACGGAGAAAGCACATTTTTCAATATTCTGAGTACATAGCTCAGCCATCACAGCAAGCTATTCAGACACCCGCCAAGTTCGGGGCCACCTAAACTCAGTATTAGTATTAGAAATATTCTCTTACCTTTGCTGATCTTCATCAGAATGCACTCCCAGGACTGCTACTTCCAGAAGAAATGTTTTTGTTCGAAATAATTCCTATTTATGTCCAAATACCGCCGTTTTGTTCGTGCGTACAGATCTCTTATCCGAAGGCATAACGCACGAGTGCGGAACCAGAGACAAAGTCATAATGTTCCATTACCGTACTTAGAAGCATGTCAAACGCTGTTTAAAATCAATCTTTATGGTATTTTTAACGTAAAATTGCAATAATATTCCAACCGGACAATAGCATATGCATTCAAGAAGAAAAAGAAGGAACGGCGCGCTCGCAGGATCGAGCATATCCAATCCCTTTGTTGCCAGGCAGTCCACTCAGAAAGTGAGCTCCTATTATCTGCCCAGTGACAGGAGAATGCTCAAACCACTTTCTGAAGACTGTTGACAGCCAATAGAAGCCTTAGGAAGTGCAACGTCCCCCACAGGCACTGTAGTTTCGATAGAGAATCAAAAGAACTACAATTCTCAGACTTTCCACTTCCTGCTTGGATTTCTCAGGTTTTTGCCTGCCGTATGAGTTCTGTTATACTCACAGACACCATTCAAACAGTTTTAGAAGCTTCAGTGTTTTCTATCCAAATCTACTAATAATATGCATATTCTAGTTTCTGGGCCAGAGTAGTAACCTGTTTAAATTGGGTACGTTTTTCATCCGGCCGTGAAAATACTGCCCCCTAGCCCAGACAGGTTAAAGTGACTATGCATATATGATGAACAGAGAGTAGCAGTAGCGTAAAAGAGGGGTTGGTGGGTGGTGGGTAGCGGGACACAATGCAGATAGCCCGGTTAGCCAATGTGCGGGAGCACTGGTTGGTCGTCCCAATTGAGGTGGTATGTACATGAATGTATAGTTAAAGTGACTATGCATATATGATAAACAGAGAGTAGCAGCAGCGTAAAAGAGGGGTTGGTGGGACACAATGCAAATAGTCCGAGTAGCCGTTTGATTACCTGTTCAGGAGTCTTATGGCTTGGGGGTAAAAACTGTTGAGAAGCCTTTTTGTCCGCTTGCCAAGCAGTAGTAGAGAGAACAGTCTATGATTGGGGTGGCTGGGGTCTTTGACAATTTTTAGGGCCTTCCTCTGACACCGCCTGGTGTAGAGGTCCTTGATGGCAGGTAGCTTAGCCCCAGTGATGTACTGGGCCATACGCACTACCCTCTTTAGTGCCTTGTGGTCAGAGGCCGAGCAATTGCCGTACCAGGCAGTGATGCAACCAGTCAGGATCCTCTCGATGTTGCAGCTGTAGAAACCTTTGAGGATCTCAGGACCCATGCCAAATCTTTTTAGTTTCCTGAGGGAATGGGCTTTGTCGTGCACTCTTCAAGACTGTCTTGGTGTGTTTGGACCATTCTAGTTTGTTGTTGATGTGGACACCAAGGAACTTGAAGCACTCAACCTGCTCCACTACAGCCCCGTCGATGAGAATGGGGGCGTGCTCGGTCCTCCTTTTCCTGTAGTCCACAATCATCTCCTTCATCTTGGTTATGTTGAGGGATAGGTTGTTATTCTGGCACCACCCGGCCAGGTCTCTGACCACCTCCCTATAAGCTGTCTCGTCGTTGTCGGTGATCAGGCCTATCACTGTTGTGGCGTCTGCAAACTTAATGATGGTGTTGGAGTAGTGTCTGGCCATGCAGTCGTGGGTGAACAGGGAGTACAGGAGGGGACTGAGTACGCACCCCTGGGGAGCTCCAGTGTTGAGGATCAGCGTGGCAGATGTGTTGCTACCTACCCTCACCACCTGGGGGGCGGCCCGTCAGAACGTCCAGGATCCAGTTGCAGAGGAAGGTGTTTAGTCCCAGGATCCTTAGCTTAGTGATGAGCTTTAAGGGTACTATGATGTTGAACGCTGAGCTGTAATCAATGAACAGCATTCTCACATAAGTGTTCCTTTTGTCCAGGTGGGAAAGGGCAGTGTGGAGTGCAATAGAGATTGCATCATCTGT